>NW_022280167.1:205308-205800 GCF_004355925.1 Anarrhichthys ocellatus | reverse complement strand
GTATGTATACGTACGTATACGTACGTACGTATACGTACGTATACGTATGTACGTATACGTACGTATGTATACGTACGTATACGTACGTATGTATACGTACGTATACGTATGTACGTATACGTATGTACGTATGTACGTATACGTATGTACGTATACGTATGTACGTATACGTATGTACGTATACGTACGTATACGTATGTACGTATACGTATGTACGTATGTACGTATACGTATGTACGTATACGTATGTACGTATACGTACGTATGTATACGTATGTATGTATACGTATGTATGTATACGTATGTATGTATACGTATGTATGTATACGTATGTATGTATACGTATGTATACGTATGTATGTATACGTACGTATACGTACGTATGTATACGTACGTATGTATACGTACGTATGTATACGTACGTATGTATACGTATGTATACGTACGTATGTATACGTATGTATGTATACGTACGTATGTATACGTATGTAT
>NW_022280167.1:153893-175308 GCF_004355925.1 Anarrhichthys ocellatus | reverse complement strand
TGTGTGTGTGTGTGTGTGTGTGTGTGTGTGTGTGTGTGTGTGTGTGTGTGCGTGCGCGTGTGTGCGTGCGTGCGTGCGTGCGTGTGTAAGTGTGTGTGTGTAAGTAAGTAAGAGAGAAACATGAGATCATAACATATGTGCAGATAATGTATTATTTACATCGATCAGTTGAGATCCTGAGAGATTGTGACCACATCCGCCACAATCTCTCTTTAGGAAGTGAAGGTGAATAAATAAAAACTGTAAGGCTGCTCATGAATGGTCCACTTCCAAAGTGCTACAGAAGTGCTGGATGAAATGTCACATCATCTTAGACATGATCTCAAGCTGCTACAGTCTTTGAATGTCTACCTCAGATAAGTAACAAATTACAAAAGTCCTATGCACAAATAACAAGAGATCAGCTGTGATGTTATAAAGTGAAGGGGGGCCAATGGCCCTTTCTCCTCTCCCTACCCCCTTACTTCCAGCAGACAGAAATATGAACACCTGGCAAAATACTTAAAACCACTTCTGTGGTAGCTCTCACTCAGCCCAGTCGGCAGTTAAGATTTTTGGCATTGTGCGTTTCTGCAAACTAATGTATGTGGACGTTTTGCATTCGGTCATAGCAAGTGATGTATTCAAGGATCACTTATCGTCATTATGCAACACAGGGATGCACAACGAAATGCAGTTGTAGCCCATTTGTAACACAACAAACAGATGATGAACAAAACTAAAAACAGAAGAACATTCCTGAAGAGCATTTTTTAAATTGGCATCATAAGAAATGTAAACAGCAGCAACAAAAACAATTCTCTGGACAGATAATATGATCGACATTTCACATAAAAAATATATCATGAGAGAAAAAACATTGTCCATCAACTTTGACTGAGTTTGAGCACCAAGCATCATGATGTAAACACAGAATCCTCTTCCTCTGGTCCACCAGAGTCCTGCTCTCGGTTCTGCTGTCCGCCCGTCAAGTAAAGCATGATCCTGGACCACGATGGATCCAGGTCTCTGTGAAGATGTGGGTTCAACAGTCACCGACCTCCCGCTGCTTTCATCCATCTTATTTTTCTGCGACAGAGCATCAGACAGCCAGGAGCATGCTGGGTAGTGGTGTAGCCTCAGGTCCTAGCTGGGTTAGCTTAGCTTCCATAGACTCTCCTCCCTCTCCTCTCTGGGGCAGTTTGGTGGCGTTTGATCCAGCTCATCTGGCTGGTTGGTCGGCCGTGGGCGGTGATCCTCTCAAAGTCTGCTGCTCTTAATCCCCCCGCTTCCTTTTCACATGTTGATGAATGTATTCTGTCATATGCCATTAGCGGCTGTTATCAAAAGGTACGTGGTATAATAACAAGTGAGAAAGTTCTCTAAGGGTAGGTGTGAGGTGTGCTGGATAGGTCAAACAAACAGGACTTTTACCCAGAAGACCTCTGTTTGTGTCCCACGTGAAACTAACCCTACGTTAAGTTGTTATGTTGTTGTGTTATCATTTGAACACAAACCATGATGTTTCTTCTAACCTGAACCAAGAAGTTTTGTTGTCTAACAGTAACCAATTGTTTCACGACGTTAACCTTGTGTGTTTCTGCAAGTGTGATACAAAGCGGATATGAAATGTATTCATGAAATATGTTTTAGGTTCAGAAACGTCCACATTCAACATATACATGGTTGTCAGGAACGTACAATAGAAACACTTTTTGTTCTGGTGGCTGTTCTGAAGCATCAGCAGAATTCTGCCATTAAACAGTAACAACCTTTATTAATAAACTTGAATGCCATCATGCTGTGTGGAGATAATGCACTTTCATAGACCGTGCACATATTGCTGTATTGCTACAGTGGAGCTGATCAAAAAACCTAAGGCTGACAACCCACAAATACAACATGAACAGTCTGTACTTTGCTCAACTGTCCATAAAAGCATCATCCTCCTTTCTCATCAGATGGTTTCGTTTAACTTAATGGCCTGTAAGTGCACCAAATTGTGCAAGAGTAACAGAATAATCCTTGTTTAAGTGCGTTAAATACAAGACACACACAGTAAGGTTTTTTTCCTTACTTCAACTAAATTCATGTGTTTGCAGTTACTGATCTGGTGAGCAGAGACATGTTGGTTGAGTCCCAGGACAGCCAGTGCTCTCACTTTAATGCTCCAGAAGGCCTGTAGAGATGTCTCTGCTAATAAAACTGATATTGAGTGATAGCAGTAATAAAAGTAAGTACAGTGATGCAGAGGCCAGATGTGTGACTTATTTTTCCTGTTGCCGTTATGACGAAGACTTCTATGTATTGTGATGCAGAGATATCTTCTGATATCTTCTTGACCACTCTGCTCTAAATCAAACCAAATCTCATTCTGCGTTTTCACTCCGGCACATTGCTGCCTCTCAGGTCTAAATTGACCGGTTCCACCGCTGACTGGACAGATTCATGGTTTTAGATAATGAGGTTGCCCTTGCCATGGACAACATGTGATGAGTTGCGCTAAATGAACAAATTTTGTTGGGCAAATAATAACTGATTAGTGATTAAACAAATCTTGAGTGCCAGGGTGAAATGAACTGATTCTGCAGTCTCATCTGTTCTCAGTAGCTACGTGGCATTGTGCAGTGGCATTATGCGGGCTGTTCTCATGAACTGTTAATACTTAAAACTATGAAAAGTGAGGCACTACAATTTATATATTATCCAGGACGTGCAGGACTGCCTCTAAGGAAGTCAGGTGACGTACTACAAAGAGCAACATGGACAAGTCTAACACGACTTTTACCCAGGAGACTGCTGTTCGTGTCCCGAAATCAAGAGTCAACTTTGATTTATTTTGCCTTGGTTTTGATGTAATTTATACAAATTAACAAAACAGATATTTAAACCCAAACCACCATCTTTCCTAAACGTACCAAGTAGTTTTGTTGCCTCCACAGGTTTGGCACTCCAGGGAAACGCATAAACCCTGAACATCTAAAAATGAACTACAGACTTGAGAATTGCTCACAGTGTTGAGAGAATAATAGTTTTGGGACCAAAGCTACTGAGAATAGACTTGACTTATCATTGTCAGGTAATAAACTTCTGCATACTGAGCCAGTTGCTGCTCACATTTTCCCATGAGAACAGTGAGTTTGGGATGGAAAAGACCCGGCTGGGATTAATACAGCAGATGTGTCCCGATGCAGTCGGGACTAGTTACTAGCATCATAGAGAACCAGAGCTTTCATGCGGATGTCTGACATTCTAGGTTTGCTTTTTGCCCCCCGAACCAGAGATGACTTTCATTAACCTGCTTCCTGTAATCCGATCCGATGAAGAGTTGCAGGAACGACAGCAGGAGAGCGAAGGAGGGACACAACGGAGGATGTGAGTCACATTCAAACCCCCGACCCTGTGACTCTGCGGTTTCGGTCCGGGCTCTTGGGAGAGCTGCTTTTAAAGATCTGCCGCTCTGATTGGACTTACAGGAAAGGTGATTTTCGCCAGTGGCAGTAAATTGTGGGAGTCTGTCAAAAGTGCAATATCTGCAGATTCATGCTTTTTCAACTTTCCAGAATGAGCTATTTCTGTCTTTCTATTCTCAAACTGTGTCTGCAGACAAACAAGGAAACAAATTAATTTTCCATTATTTTTTTTATACAATTCTTTAGTGTTATGTGTCTAGATACTACCTGAGATTCTTGCCATTTTTTTGTTACTTCCATCATTTTGTATAGACCCCAAATACATTTTCTGTCGTGTTTTTTTCTTTCTGTCTGTCTGAGTAGCTCAAAGTAACAAAGCAGATGTTGCAATCTAATGTCTGGGAGACACATTAGCTTTCTCTCCTGTCTCCTCCTCTCATCTCTGCCTCTCCTCTGCCCTATTTTCCACCACTTTCCTCCTCCCTCCACCTCAGCATGCTCTCTTTTCATCACTCTCCTCTGCTTTCTAAT
This sequence comes from Anarrhichthys ocellatus, assembly GCF_004355925.1. Classification (NCBI taxonomy): domain Eukaryota; kingdom Metazoa; phylum Chordata; class Actinopteri; order Perciformes; family Anarhichadidae; genus Anarrhichthys; species Anarrhichthys ocellatus. The sequence goes on along the minus strand of NW_022280167.1, from coordinate 171,385 downwards.
ATTTCCTCTCTACAAGCATAGAAGGTCTGGCTGAAGGCTAAATCATTGTCTCTGTATTTCATATCATGTGCAACCAAAATATTTTAAACTGTCATAACCTCTTGACCTCTTCATTTCCCCCCTGAATGTCTCACTATCAGTCTGTGAATGTGGAAAAAAACTTGATCACCAACAATATAGACTGTTTTATTTTGTATCAGCACTTCATTGAAGCTACCTCAACGCTTACTAAATATTAAAACCCCAACCCAGTCTCCAGAAAATATGCTGGCATTGTACGTACAATGCCACGTTGTAAATGTTGTTAACGATTGGTTAGGTTCTGGTTAAAGTTAGAAAAAAGATCATTGTTTGTGTTAAAATAATAACAACATAGAGTAACAACGTAGCGCAACAACGTAGCGCAACAACGTAGCGCAACAACGTAGCGTAACAAAGTAGCGTAACAAAGTAGCGTAACAAAGTAGCGTAACAACATAGCATAACAACGTAGCATAACAACGTAGCCCAACATACCCTCCACTCTAATTGCATTGTGGGTAACGTAGGCACCAGGTTTTGACAAGGAAGAAGAATATGTGGAACATCCAACATGCTGTTCAGAAGGATGTCAACGCTGCAGGAAGTCTCTGCTGCTGCTAGGGTTAGGGTTATGGTTATGATGAGAGTTTTGGATTGGGTTGGTATTTCACGCTCTTAACTCATGTTTGAAGACCAAAGAAAATCACTCACCTGCACCAGCCCACAACTCCAAAAGTCTGCAGCGAAGTTGGCTGCTCTTCGCTGGTTGCATGACAACTTTAGAAAAGTCTGAGGTTGGATCAGGACTTTTGACCAAATCCCACTACTTTCAATGAAAGTAGTGGGATTTACCAGTGTAAAACTGTCCTGTATTAACACTACCTAAAATTAGGATTTTATGTTTTTAGATGTATAAATATCATATTCATGTATTCTATTGTCAATCTGCAAAAGTGCAGCAGAACAGGATAATCTGGGAGTGGCTCAACAACATTCTAAAGGCATTAATGGTAATATAGTCAGTTTGGCTTGTCCGAATCTGAGTGATATTAATATTTTTGTTTTTGTTTTTATTAAGTCTGGTTCAGTTTCACAGTGCACAAATTAAACCGGACCAAACTAAGAAATAGATTTGCTGACATGGCACCCATCAACTGTGCGCAATAATCTATTCTGCTCCAGTTTATCTCGAATGATTTTATTTTTCTATTTAGCATATTCTGTGTCTTCTCTTCGGCCCAGATGTCATCTGTAGTCCAACTCAGTCTCACACTCATGTTAACCTGTCATGACTATCTCAAGACATTACCGCACGGCAGCCCGTAATCCCCAATGTTGTGGTTCACTTCGATTGGGTCAAATTACAGTATGTTCTTACTGCAATTACTGCAATCACAACTGCCCAAAGGACCTGCACCCTTTGTTCCTCTACACCAGATAATGTAGGCTTGTGAAAGTGCACTTTAAGATGTACATCTTCGGTAGGAGCTGATAGACAGAGTAGGGAAGCCATAAAGTATTGAGAGATTGACCTACACATTGTTGGTTTGGGTCTTTTCATGAGCTTTGTTGACAATAAGAAGGGCAAAGAACCACACCAGCTGTGTCATTTCACACATCAGCTTGGCAAGGAAGTACTGTACATGCTTCACTTCCAGTCAGATGATGCTGAACTTCATGAAGGTGTTGTGGCAGGTTGTATCATCTAAAGGTTCAGTTGACCTCTCTGATGTCCATAAAAGCCCCACAAGCTTCCTCTGGTCTCACTTTGAGTTCTGAGTTTGTTCTTCTTTCCCCCTCCTTTCTTGTGACCTCCGACACTTAACCTTAACATGCATCCCTGTCACTCTCTTTCTTTTGCTCTGTCTCCTACCTAGCTATCTTTTCCTTCCTCTACTCTCCTTACCTTTGTCTTTCCTCCTCCTTTTCACTCTTAACCAAAACCATCCACCATTTTTACTTTCTTTCTTCAGTCCTCCCTTTCCACAGACTCCTTTAGTCAATTTTCTGTCACCTCCTCTCATTTCGTACCTCTGAGTGAGTGTTCATTTTCATGATAACCTTCTAAACTCTCTCTCCCCTTCTTTTTCTCTCTTTGTGCATATTTTTAGCTCAGTGGTGGTCAGGAATGTGTATACAGATGCCGCTGATATCTTTAAACCAGTCAACATGCAGTGTGTGTGTGTGTTGTAAAATAGACATTATGCTCTGTGAACTTGATAGCACTGTGTTTTTGAGTGTTTGTTTGTGTACCTTTAATTATATCATTTTGAGGACCACGTAGACATTTTCAAAAGTAAGGACATTTTGGCGGGTCCTCTCTTCTTCAAAGGCCTGTTGGAGGATTCAGACTTGGTTTTAAGGTTCAGGTTAGAATTAGGTTTAGATAAGGGTTAGGGTAAGGTTTGGGGTTTGGTAATTGGTTGTGATGGTTAAGTTATAAGGTAAGGGGCTAGGAAATTTCAATGAGGGTCCTCACTAAGATAGAGGTACAGGGATATGAGTGTGTATGTGTGTGGTCTTCATGCTTTCAGACATTCAGACCAAGTGGTTCAAGACAGTCGTACAGAACACACACACACCCACACACACACACACACACACACACACACACACATTCAGTCTTTCTGAGTATGCAGTTGAAGTGAATGCCCGCCTTTCTACTGCATCCTGCTTGGTGGTCACTTACCACACACACACACACACACACACACACACACACGCTCACACACACATGCATCACACACAGACGCGACCACATAAACATGATGGTTACATAACTTTTTATGTCATCTCCAGAGGAACCAATCAGCTTTACTGGAACACAAATCATGCTTTTGTCGTCAATATATTGTTTATGTCCATATATTTTGTTTTGTTTGAAACTTTCTCTTTTCTAACTTATGTACTCTTTCTGTGAACTGTATCTTATTGTGTGTATCTTACTGTACCATTTAGATAGGGAGCCAGGAGTTGTTTTGCGATTCATATTTCCCCTTGAAAATTGGTGTGCGTGTCAGGCTGAGTTCTCTGGAGAGTCCAGTAGCAACCATGTGTCCAGAGCTGCAGAGGGCCCATAAACTTGTCCATGAAGTGGAGCTATTTACTTCCCTGTGCTTGCCTGTTTGAAAATGTGTTATTGTTAGACGTGTGTTCATTATTTGAGTGCATTTTTAGTCTGGGTTGAATGACTATGCAATGATCTAAGAACAAACCAGTCTAGAGTGAAAACGTCTCTCTGTAATGAAGTCTTATCAAACACCCGTTAACGGTTTTATAGGAGTCTAGGTGGGACTCTCCAACATGTATTGGTCTGTGTCCTGAGGTTCACCAGCATCTGGCTGGAGCTTATTTTCCACCCTGGAATCCTTCCAGTGGCTCCTCTGCTTCCAGGAAAACTAAATCAACCCCAGAAATAATGCCCACATTAGGCTGGACAAGCACGAGACAGACGCAGGAGAACGAAAGGAAAAGAAAAGGAGAGAGAGGCCGGAGTTTATTCATTTGTTTTCAAATAGTTTATTATAAATTAACAAAACGAAAAGGTAAACTTGTGGTAAAGCCGTTGAAATCAACCTTGTCTTGGGATTTTCTTCAACAAGCAATGTTTGAAAATGGTTTTAAATAAATGGACGTCAATGGTAGATGAAGCAATTACTGTACCAGAGTTAGAGCTTCCATTCCTGTACCATACACAAAGATAGGCTGCTGAGTTCATGGTTCTTTCATGGCCGTCTGAAACAACCCACTCCCAACTCGTTAAATACGCTTGGTCAGTGCCCTTCTGCATCTTGATACCAAGGCATCGAGGCACTCTTTTGCATCTATATGAGACCCACAGGGCTTTCAATTAACGTCAGCTTAAACCCATTCGCCTCATTATTAGAAGGGCAGAGCCACTGATGTAGTATAGAGTGGATGGATCGAACAACCACAGGACTTTCACCCAGGAGACCGCTGTCAGTGTCCTGTGTGAAACAAAGTTTACTTATTTTGACCTGTGTACTTTGCTAATGTCAGGAACATTACAACGCACTTATTTGAACCCAAACCACAATCTTTTCCAACACCTAACCAAGCAGTTTTGTTATGAACTGAAAACTAAGTAAGTCTACGTTGGAAGTTAATTTTGAAATATGACGTGTCAAAAAACTGACGCGAGGGGAACTTAGAGCCTTATTGTTTGAAGTGTAGAGCTGGAAGTGAGATTGTGTTGCCTTAAAGGGGAACTCTACACTTACCTGCTGCACTTCCATAAAGTTAGGTGATTTACAAGACACAAACTGAAAAATAAAAGGTAAAAATGTATGCAGCGATGCAAGATATCTTGACTTCTAGCCCTAAACTAGATCCTACATATCCCACAATGCAACCAATAGCATCTTTTCATCCTGCCGGGTCAATGTCCAAGTCTTTCTAACTTCACATTGAGTTCACATTTGAGCATCGACGTTATAAACAAGCTAGTTCTAAAGTTATAATTATTTTAAATTTTCAACTCAAGGTAAACAAAATGTCAACACATGCCCTTACATTGTAGTCATCATAAACCTCATTCTCCCAGACAAGTTTAATAATTCTTCCCCATAAACACTGCAAAGTTCCCCTTCAATAACAGTTAAAAACCACATATTTCGTACGTACTGGATCAATTCCACTTTAGAGGCAGAAAGCTTCGATGAGCATTGCCGGTCTTGTAATATGTTAAATTAAGTGTGTACACATACACGTACATACTGCTCCTCCACAGTGATCACCATTCATGAAAAATAAACTCGATGTGAGACAGTGTGGATTTGTCCACACACTCGAATGCTCGGAGCGCGTGCTTTTAAAGAATGGGATTATTGAATGTTTTCAGAACCATACTGTTTCATACGGGAGTGGACAGCTGTGACCTTGTGCATGCTCATTCCAGTGATTTCTTCATGGCAGTCTGAATATGCAGAGGGTCAGGTATGCATCGTTTTTAAACCACAGCAAACTTTCCATTTGCGGAAAAAGAGAAATATGTGAATACATTTATTTACAAACATTCATATGACCCGTGGGGTTTCGTCTTTTACAAAATATATTTCTGTTTGTTTAGTGCTGCTCGATACTGACTTTGGTCTGTATGAAAAAGCAGCAGTTCGATATACAAACACATTCAGTTAGACTGATCCACAGTCATTTAAAAAAACATTTTCGCTCTTATTACCCTATTCCTTCTGTCCTCAGCTTTGTTTGCTGGATATGCTCAATAGCTGTTGACTCTTCCAACTACTGTATGTGTCCATTCGTTGTGCTAATAAGCAAAGACGACATCGTACGTCATCTGATGTCCATCGTCCCATGCGTACAGTTTCTTGTCGAGTGGGCAGTAAGCCAGCTGGGAGGTGTGCGCATGCATGTTCGTGAACGCCAGGCCCGGCATGCTGTGCGTGAGCGTGTGTGTGTCGAAGGCGTAGGTCACGTTGGCGTAGCGGTGCTCCATGCTGTTCACTGCGTAGAGGACGCCGCAAACCAGGAAGCTGTTTCCGTAGCGACCGCGCCGAAGACCTGTGCGGAAGCTCTGTATCGGCTGCAGGTCTCGGTGGCGGAGGTGGATGAGCAGAGTCACTTCCTGGTGGAAACCCTCTGTGTCCAGAGCGGGGTAGAGCAGCCACAGGCCAGACTCATCAACAGCAAACTCCAACTGAAAAATATAGGAAGAGTTTTAGAAACTAAAATACAATCATATTTTAAGGCTATAATTACAATATTTTTCGATCAACATTGGATCATGTGACTATTTGCATGTAAATTGTGTCGCTCGAAGTGATAAACCAACAAATAAAGTATCACCCAACTCTGCAGTTCCCACAGCTCTACACCTTTTTGCTGAAGGGCTGAGGATCTACCCAGAACCCTTTTCCTCCAAAGAACCCTTTTTGGAAGAGAGAGTTCTTCAATGATTGTTGAAGGCATGGGTGTTAAAAGATCCTCCCAGCCTACACCCTACAAAGTGATTGTGAGCCATGATTGTTGTGGGTTGCGGTGCACCACAATGCTGGACGTGGTTCCGTCGGCCTGAGGCTAACCTGTTAACTAAAACCATGGTTAGGGTAGAGACAGATCTACGGGATATAAAAAGAACTGTGAAGGGTTCTTGGTAGAACCCAGGTTGGTTCTAGATGAAACCCTTGAACTATAAAAGAGTTTTCGGTAGAAACCATAAGTGTGTTCCGGTTAGCACCCTTAGAGGGTGGCCAGTTTCTGGATCAGGACATTGTTTGCCTAGCTTTGCATAAAGACTTGAAGCAGGGGGTAATAAGCTCACTCTCTAACCCATTGTGACCCAAGCCTTCATTACAGTTTGTCATTTTAGGAGTAGTTACGTGGTGTATGTATTTTTTTTGTTTTTCTATAGTCTTGATGTTACAGTGAGGTTGCCACATTTGGTTCCATTGGGGCTGTACAGAAACTTAAACTAAAACCTTCGCTCACCAGCTGTATCGTAAACCCGCATTACGAACACGCTATGAACAGGGAGCAAAACTACAGCAGTTGTTTTTACTCCTCGCCATTTCACCTTTTGAACTCCAGTGATTTGTAGTGTTTTTGTTCCCCACACTGACCTTTATGACCCTTTAAAGTGTCCCGATTGTATGTTCCACTAATAAATCACCGTGCAGTGTTTCTTGTACAGTTAAATCTCAGTTACCACCCTCACGCAAAGTACACCATGGGTCTTACTTCAGTTTGTGTCCTGTGAGCTTGCTCCTCCAGTATAGCATCATGCAGTGTGGTCCAGGCAGCTACATATCTGTGTCTCAGGTCATATCTGATGACGTCCCTGCTGAAGGCACGGTTGTAGTAGAAAGCTCCATTAAACACGACGTGGCCGGTTCCAGTGAAACTGTAGGGCAGCTTGTATGAATTACTCGCCTGACCTGAGCAGGAAGCACACACAGAAAACATACATGCAACTGGTCAGGCTCACAATTCACATCATGACCTTTGGAACAAGTGTAACCATGACTGCATATCAAGATGTGATCCACCCATCCAGTAATGAAAGTGTTTTTGTAGTGATACTCAACTGGCTCTTTTTTACAGCCACTACAGAGATGGACCTTCAGTTAGCAGCTGTCACAACAATAGACTGTATAGAAGAAGTGGACGTAGTCCCGGTAACGTCATCCATTGCTTTGTGGACTGACGTTTTGAAGCCTTGAGTTCGTTATTTTTTTTTTGTGGAGCAAAGTATAACTAAACGCTGAATAAATAAATAACCAAATGAATAAAACAACAACCAAACTGTTACGCTTCACTTTCATGAACTGAAAACACAGTGTGAAAGATTTATAATACGCCGACAACGCCGTAGTAGTGACCTGTCAATCACAGTAGCCCCGCCCTAAAGCATACCCTGCTTTATGGTCTATTTGACTCTAAATGGACCATAAATGAACATCATGCTGTATTGAAGAAGACTTGAAACTAGAGATTGAGACCATAAACTCATGTTTACAATGTTTACTGAGGGAATAAATCAAGAGAGAAGTAGAGTCATTTTCTCAAAGACTTCTATACAACCAGAGGAGTCGCCCCCTGATGGACATTAGAGAGAATGCAGGTTAAAGGCCGTTCCTTGGATTCACTTTCCAGTCCTGGAAGTTGCTGCTTGCCTTCCGAACACACACACACACACACACACACACACACACACACACACACACACACACACACACACACACACACACACAAATAAATCCTACACCTGACTTGAAGGTGTCCATGTCTCGGAACTCGAAGAGGTTGTTGCCATAGTGACCATTAGTAAGGTAGATGACGTTGCCGTGGCCGCGCCCATCTCTCATCCAGGCTCCGTCACGAAAGCCGTAAGAGTTCAGTTGAACCGGTTCAGAGATGCTGGCTACTGTGTCCTTACACACTGCTGAAGAACACACATGTAAAGGTGACACTATCAATCAAGACTCGACTATAACGTGATTAGTATTTGTCAAAATATGTCCACTCACTACCGGATAAACTACAGTACTGCATGTATCCCTACCAGGTTTTTTTGTGGTCTTTGGTTGGTCAGAGGGGCTCTCCGTCCAGCTGAGTCGACTCCTGGATCCCGGCTGAGAGTCTGCCATGGGGGACTTATCGATGGGTGGACCTGCATTGGTATCTGAGAGTGAGGTGGTATGCTGATTGAAGCGAGGGGTAGACAGAATAGTGGTTGAAGTTTGTTGGGATGTAGTTGTCGGTTTGGTTGTCGTTTGTTTTGGAGCTGTTTGCGGTATGTTAGTGGTTAATTCAGTCGTTAGTTTGATAGTGGTGGGAACTGGTTTGGTTGTAGGTTGTTGGGTGGTAGTCGTCAGTTTGCTCGTCGTTGGTTTTGAAGTTGTTGGTGGTAAGCTGGTGGTTGATTTATTCTTTGGTTTGATGGTGGTGGGAACTGGTTTGGTTGTAGTTGTGGTTCGTTGGGTGGTAGTCGGGGGAGCAGTTGGTTGCTGGGTGGGTGCAGGCCTGCTCAGTCTCCTTGATCGGTCCTCAAAGTCTAGCTGTGTGCTAACTGTGGTTGAAGGTCCTGGACTCTTGATGGGGAAAGTCTTGGTAGGTGGGAGAGACTCACGAATCAGTAAATCCACTGAAGCAATTGCAGTTAGAGTTGCTGTAAAATAAGTAAAAAGAAAAATAGCAGTGAGGACATTTTGGTTAAATTATAATTTTTTTCTACCTGCCTGCTGGAGCTGAACACAATCCAGGTTTTTTATTGAAATTGTGCGGCGGTCACATCCTCTTTCTGTTATAGATATTGCTGTGGTAAACAGAGTTTTGCAATGAACTCTACCTTTCAGAAGATCATATTGTTGAATGAGATTGCCAAGACCTGATATGATTGTCCTTAGGAGGTTATGGATGTCCTCCAAGTGGAGTGCCATCAAGTCGCAATATCTTTTCGACATAATGAGATATAAAAGCATTACAGTAGTAAGGGTACGCTAGACTTACAATTTTTTCCTTTCCCTTTGTCGTCCTTCTCTTTGTAGCTCCCTCCCTCCGCCTTGTAAAAGGTCACGCCCCTGATGACCACGCCGTTCTTGTCTGTGATAGGCTGCTTTGGCTCCGTCTTGTCTTTGATTGGCTTTTGAGATCCCGTCTTATTCCTGGTCGGCTGTTGTTGTTCCAGTCCATCTTGCTGTTGGTTCTTCTTCAGCTGACCATCAGAATTCTTCTGCAACAGAACAAGCAAATTCCTGCTTAATTTAAAAATAATTTGGGATTTTCAGGTGAGATCGTGAGTTTGCTTCTGATACGTTAGACTCTGATTTTCAGACGGTTAATACCTGCTTGTTGCCGTAGGCAGCTGCTCCACTTTTCTGTCCTGCGCGCTCCAAATCATTCACTCTCTTTTTTTTCTGCTGGACCTTCCTCTCTTTCTCCTTTTCTTTTGCTCTTTCCTTCACAAGTTCTTTCTCTCTTGTTCTCTCACTAGCATTACGGGCGACAGCCTGGAGTGCACACACACACGCACACACACACACACACACACACACACACACACACAAGATAACAGCACATGAACAGCCCATCCTAAACTGGATTCACAACATACTCGATGGCAAACTACTTAAAGAATATGGCAACAAAAGGAAATAAAAAAACCGGAGCATATGAGTGCAGACATATAACTAATCCAGAACTTTACAAGACTGCTGTGTCACAGGAATCCAATAGCTAATTCAGCGTACTTCTGATGGCACTAGTTGCCAAAATGTAAACACATACAGTATAGGCTCAAAAAAGGAGTTGCAGTTGCCTCGATTGTCATGGAAAATATGCTCTTGATAAGACACTAGCACTAGACACACGACAGACATGAAGGATACCAATCACTTTCTATTCTAACATACACATATTGTGTTGTAAAACCCCACAGCAGGAGTCTCCTGAGTTTACAGGCGACTCCAAAGTACATCGGTTTTCCAGTGTGATGAAATCAGACAACTTGTCATGTTGTCTATGAGGAGTATCTTTGGTCAAAATACTGTGCTCCTATTTGCTAAACGCAAGAATTTCCTAAAAACAACAATGCATAGAGTTAAATAAAATCCCTCTCAATCATTATGAGCCACTAGAGGTGTGTGGTGGTGATACAAAGTGGCAGAAAAGGGGTTGTTACGTTGCTGTGACAACTAAAACCAAATTATATAATTGTACTGTGATTGAAACAGGTTGAAAACGTTTAAAAACATTCCCCCTGCTGACTGCAATCATACTAATTATGGCGATTATAATTATTTCCCTTGTCCTGTCACCGAAAAAGACAAGTGTGTATTCTGTGATTGGAGCTTCTGTCTTTGGCTAAAGGAAAGCCTGAAAAACTCCATTCAAATCCTTCTGTCATTCTTCCTAAAAAGAAAGCGGACTTTTTTGAAAGAGAGTTTAGAGTTCCATTCCCTCCATGCAAGACATTCACCTAAAGTTATAGCGGATGATTGTGCTTGTTGTGTGTGGGCTCACCTTCTCCATGTTGTCCACCCTGGTCAGCAGCTTGGTGGTGACAGAGTGGAGCTTCAACAAGTCCATTCCGTACAGAGAGCCCTCCAACAAGTCAATGATAGTCGCCAGCTAAATGGGCAAACCCACAGAGGTGAAGGACACAGAAAGACAACACATTGATTGGGCCGATGGGAATCGTTCTTTACCCAAAGTTCAAACTCTGCGAGAACATCTCTTGTCCTCAATAGCCAACAGAAAAACAATTATATGACGACATTGTTTCTACCTTGATGTCATCTTTGCTGGCCTCTTGCAGCTTTTTAAACCTGTACTCTCCCTCACAGGGGTTGACGGCGGAAGGCGGAGCCATGCACACACACTTCTTGCAGTCCGTTCCCTTGGTGACCGTCTCCACGGTGAAATAATCCTGGGAAGGCGACGGCAGGTCGCTGTCGTGGAGGCGGCTGCAGTCGGAGCGTTTGATTGGTCGGACGATACAGCGGCACACGCAGTCGGACCCTGACGACACGGTCTTCACTTTGTCGTAATCGCCCAGCAGCTGGAAGAGACGGACGGAGTTAGTTTTATTATTTAGGCTGCTCAGATTTAACAGAAACTTTGAAGAATTAATACACAAATGTGAACTTTTTACTCAACTTTGATATGAATGTATATTTGATAATTTGTATTAGTCTCTATGTTAAATATTAAGCACAAATATTTGAATAAAGTAAACACATTTAAAAAAGAGTTGCATGGGTGATGATTTGCAGCTGCAGCAGTGGTGACCTGCCTGAGAGGAAGATATACAGGCGTTTACCAACAGAACCTTTTTGGTTTGGAGGATATTACATAACCAACCACCAGAAGGATACAACCCGTTGCCGTTGCGCGCACACACACACACACACCCACACACACACACACACGCACACACACACACACACACACACACACACACAGGTCTGGGGCAGATTTACACGCCATTTGAGCTGAACTGACCAATTGTGGGGTTTGGAATACGTTTAAAAGGAAAATAAAGTATGGTCCAGTTGGTGTCCAATAATCACTCTCATTTTTACATTGGAAATGAGAAATGTATGGTTCACAGGCAACACATGTCCAACAAGTGCTTTGAATTCTCGTGTGGTTTTCACTTGATGAAGTGGATGGAAACTTGTCCTGAGCTCAGTAACCACTGAGATGTGATCTGACACACTGTCGGCGCATGAGATCAAATGAAGCCTCATGGAGGGAGCGGAATTCAAACTGGGCTTGGGTTGAAGTTCTGCCAGTTTAATATTGCCCACTTTTATCAGGATTTGATTTTTTTTGCCAGCTTGGCCCATAAAAAACTGGGTAATGTGAATAACACGTTTAAACTGGTTCGTAAGTCAATTGACTGATGCCGAATTAAAGGCTGCCTCTTTAATGTAAAATACATGTGAAATCTTTCACTGCTAGTTTTGTGCGTATGATTTACGCAATTTGTCATCAAACCACGAGTTTGTGTATGCAGTTTGGCGATAAAGGATATTTGGTCACACATACATTACACCGACCTGGCTAATGATATTCTCTTGGTTATCCAGCTCTTCTTCCAGAGGCTCGGCGGTGGGCTGCTGAACTCTCCCCTCCGCACCCACAACAGGAGCGTCTCTGTCCTGTTCTTTAGCCGTGGAGGGAGCATCCTTGTCCGGTTTGCCCATATCCGCCGCTTCGGTCATCAGCATCGTCTCCCGCGAGGGGTCGTCGCTCCTGTCCGCCTCCAGAGCATCAAGTCCTCTTACAGCACAGCATAAAAGCAGCAGTGACAATCTGCGCCACATCTCTCCACAGAAGCTCTGTGTCTCAAGTAATTATCAGGTAGTTGTATTTTTAAAAAGATGATCCACCGGCCTCTAAATGACCGTTTACAGGAAAAGAGTTGTCTACTTTCAAAACGTTTGCTCCAAGTTTAACCTGAAAACAAAAACTTAATTTAACACAATAGACTCAGTTCAGTTTATGTCGATGAAGTGTGTCAGCAGAAGGATGAATGAAAAAAGGACGGAGTTACGAATTGTTCAAGTATAAAATTCCGGAGACAAGAGAAGGAGCTCCAATTGGTTCCATGCGACGTGTCGCCGGTGAGACGGGTGGTACTGGCAGTGACGTACGGGACATGGACCTCCACACGGGACCCGGTCCAAACCAGGTCTGTGTTCATGCCCAAGAGAGAGAGAGAGAGAGAGAGAGAGAGAGAGAGAGAGAGAGAGAGAGCGCAGGCTCACCATGCATGTTTGGGACAGAGTCAATAATCCCTTAAAGGTACAGTAGCCTAATTTGAATACTCCATAGCGAACATTAAAGGCCCAGTGTGTGAGATTTAGTGGCCTTGAGTGGTGAGTTGCAGATTGCAACCAACTAAAGACCAACCACGGTGGCCTCCCTTAATTAGTTAGTTTTTTTTTATAATTTACACAGAATAAGCATATTATTTTGTTATCGCTAGACCCCCCCCCCCCAAAAAAAACAAAACAATTAAGACCGTGATGCAGATAGGATTGTCCTTTTATGGGGTATATATAACAAATGACACAAGCAAAAATGATAAGTGGGTTTGTCTTTTGAAATAGGCATATTTCCAAGACAACTATCAGAAGTACTCACTCTTAACCAACCCAACACATTGTTGGAGGAAGTGCACACTCTCTCTCGGCTACAAGCATGTTGTTTCCCCTGTTTTCTTCTTAACAAAAGCAAGGTGAAGGTAAAAACAAAAACCTATAAAGCCGATACAGATTTCTACCTTTGTTCCAAAAACTGCAGGTTTGCAGCGCTCTCTGGTGGACAGCAGGCGCAAATGAATAACTGACTGAAATCTCAAAGAGAAGGGACCCTTTGATAACGCTAGATGCTGACTTGATTTAACTCTAAACTGAAACAATTTCCTTGACATTAGTCCAATTAATTAATACATTTCAAACCTAAACAGACCTATGTAATATTTTGATATTTTCTAATTTACTTGTAGGTATACATTTGATGCAATTACGTCATCTCATACTTTTATTTTGAAAAACCCAATGTCCGGAAGTGGCGCATGGTATTTGGCATGCGCATAAATGCACCAGTGTTTAGCCGACGGCATTAAATTGTAAACATTAGCAATCCGGGCAACTTCTTTCTGTCGCTGTGATGGAAGTATAAGGTAAACCCCGTCTTCAATCTGTGTCCTTTTTCCTCACATAGTTGTCAACACATTCCATTTCGGAAGAGTTGATGTTAACTTATTTTACGACAGCATTAGTTTAGGTCTGTACTGATGCCGACAGACTCTCCAGCGGCCGCGGATGCCCTAAACATGTCGGCTAAGTAGGGGATGTCTTCTTATGTTGTTTCGTTTTGTTTTCATTGGTTGTATCGATTCACTTAGACACTCTACGTTTGTACTGGGTACTGAATCGCCTGTTGATTCCCCACCATAGTGCCAGCGATAGCACCTAGCTTTAGCATTACATCCTCAGCTCGTTAGCTAGCTACTGAAGCTCGCCGTTTTTTACTACGTTAACTCGGCGCGTGCATGCATTCCCTCTAGTAATATCATTAGTTTCTGTCACAACTGTCGATAAACATCACTGGAGCCCAATTCTGATAACGTTAGCTAGCTAGCTAGGTGGACTGTCTTGCATCCGGATCTGTCTATCTGCTGAACGGCTAACAACAAACCGCTAGCTTATCCCAATAAGTCGTTAATAATGCGGATAAAGCAGCTGAGAACCAGCCACTCTTGGGGAGCTGCCGTGTGTTAACGTGACATGAAGTGATGGGGCTGGCATTTGATCACAGAGCTGACTGTAATAGCAAGTGAGCATCTGAGCCGCTGTCTTGCTGATCACGTGCAACACTAATCGTTGTTTTCTTGCTGTCTCCCCCACTAACTAATCCCGATCTGTGATGAAGCTAATAACGTTAGTGTAAAGTTTTCTGACAACTGTGCTCCACCTAACTTCCTTCAGGGACAGATGAGTCCCAAAGTCTTCAGTATCGCGTCTACAATTATTTCAACAACAAATGAAGATGCCAAAGTTTATTGTGGGAAACGAGGACTCTAATTAAACCATCCACAGACTCACAATGCAGCTGTATAATGTATCCCATTCATTCTCTTAGCCTTAACCTCTTAACTGCACTGAATACAACAATAGATACGTTGTATTGGAATACTGTACTCAAAGCTGTTTTTAACAATAAGAGAAACCCCAACACTCACATTTCACACCTGAGTATACCTCGCAAACACATGTTACCACTGCAGGAGTTACATCTGTAAAATGTATTGCAGCTTAATTCAATTGCATGCAATGAATGGATCCTGTAGTTTTATATTGATTTTGTTTATACTGTGTAGATTCAACTCTATGGTCCTGTTTTGAGGCTGTAGAAGTGTTGTTGTTGTATTACATTGTAAGAGGTTTTACAATACATCCAATTCACGCATGTGTTCGGATAACAAACGCAGCTATAGCTTTAGTCTCCGCATGAGCTGCGGAGACTATAACTGTGTCTGCACACAACTGTACAGCATAAACTTTAGGATGGCAGGGTTTCCTGCACAGCGGCGGTATTTGATTGTAATGATTGTAATATATTGTACAGGTGTATCTAATAAACTCAGTGTAAGCAAAACGGATCAATCTGATCTTGGTCTTGTTTAGAGAAATGGCTACGAGTCAAATTCACGAGGTGTGGCACAAACTATGACAATACAAAATAAAGCAGTCAGCGTGCCCTCACAAAAGGATGCCGTAGCTTTTTATCATCAGCAGTCCAATCACATCTTTTCAAATGGAAACATAAAAGTAGGTACCAAACTAAATGTTCAAATGTGAAAGGGCTTTCTGGCAAATACTGCTACATTGACTTTGAATGTGTTGAACTCCTTCTGTGAGTGGTGGACACACTGGCCCCAGGAAAGGTGTGATTTTGTTGTGCTGTCTTTGTAGGTCAACCCCAAGGTTTGGGACCAAACATTGCCCTTCAGTGCATGGACGCAAAGCCAATGCGCAGGTAAGTGTGCTGTGAAGGAAACTGTATACACTCCTTTGCAGATTGAGAAACATGTTGGTACTCTCTCTAGACTGTTCTACAAGAACTGTGTTTTAGTCAAAGCTTAGATTAAATGTGACCACCAAGACTCTTTGAGTCTGGACTCGGTTTGACTGCTTTTGTATCTATATATTGCTACGTTTGTCTTTTCTGTCTCTTTTGTTCTATTATACTCTTATCTCTGAATGATGGGTTGTATTTAACAGTCACATGTGGATGATATGTATCGCTATGAGCTTTTGTCTTTGATGCATGATTAAGATGAACTTCTCGTGGTTACTTGTAGCCCTCCCGTGTGTGTGTGTGTGTGTGTGTGTGTGTGTGTGTGTGTGTGTGTGTGTGTTGTGTCCAGTCATTGATGCGGATAGTGAATGTCGTTCTATTTATTCAAGGAAAACTCACGTAAAAACTCGCATAAGCAGACTAATCCCTGCCATACAATGGTAGATGGACTTGTACTTGTGTAACGCATTTCTAGGCCTACAGCCATTTAAAGCGCTTTTACACTACATGTCATTCACCCGTTCACACACAGATGGCAGGGGCTACCATCAGACTAACTAACATTCACACACCGTACATACAGCCTTCAGGAGCAATTTTGGTGACCTGCTCTATCACTGAGCCTACAGGTCTGCCTTGATTAAAGACTACTAGTTATTGGGGTTCCTACCCAGAATCCCCCCCACCTCCCAACCCCCAGAGTACTGGATGGATGTGACCCAGACGGCAACCTCAGATTGTGAAAAGAGAAGCCAAAGCTTCATGTGTCAAAGCTGCATTCTCTCTACTGACCATCAGGGTCCTCTGGTTGTATAGAAGTCTATGAGAAAATAACTTGTCTTTTCAATACAGCATGATGTTCATTTGGTGAGCCCTTTGCATTGCTAAACCTTTAATATAGGCATTTGGCTGCTGTCTGACATGTTAGTGGCCCAGTGGAGGGATGATGTTGATTTCTAAACCGTGGATATATTTTTTTAATAAACATTCATTACAACAACAATACAGCTTTTCTTTAATACACTGTACCCACTGTGCCCCGTTAGTGTCAGTTCAGCACCATCTGCAGAGCAGCGCCCCACACTAAACTCCTCTATCAGCCTGCACTAGTCTCATGTTTCACCTCTAGGATACACATTTGTTCATCATTTACACACAGCCAGACACAGAGGGGGTGCATCAGTTATAAAGCAGTCTGAACGCGCAGTCGGACTGGTCAGTAATAGAGGAGTTTGTTCCAGTGTCTAGTTTAGAAGCTCCTGCAGTGCTCCGTTTACAGTGATGCAGCGAAAAAAATAGGTGCCGAAATAGATTGGACTCCAATCATCGGCTTTTAGGTGGCAGCCCTAATCTAGATGCACTGCAGGGTCTGTGTACCTGAAGAAGAAAACCTCCTCAAATTTGAAAACAGTATCTTTTTAATGGAACTTAAATTTTGAGGTATGATCAAATGGCATTAAACTCCAGCATTTAAGAATTTCTCTGCCACAAAGCTGGGCGACTCACAGAAGACGGGTTGAAATGAATGGTGACAATCGAAGCAGCTGAGGCAGAGATCACCGACATTTATTTAATCCGTAGTTTAAATTAAGCTTCAAAAAGGCGAAATGCTACCTTCCATCCATTTCATCATGCAAAGCCTGTCATTCATGAGATCCTCTCTACCTCGTCTTTGCCCTCTTCTGTCAAAATGCACACCGTCAGTATTTCAGTTAGACATTTTAATCCTCAAGCTCCTCTCTTGTTGAAAAAAACAATAAAGGATTATTGTACCATATTTCCTAAGGCCTATTTTGAGTTCTACTTTCAAAAATGAGAATTTCTCTCAGGTCTCGCATCATAGTAATAATATAATAATAATAATAATAATAATAATAATAATAATAATAATAATAATA
>NW_022280167.1:73790-133893 GCF_004355925.1 Anarrhichthys ocellatus | reverse complement strand
ATATAGATAGATCTATCTATATATAGATAGATATAGATAGATCTATCTATCTATCTATCTATATATATATATAGATGCGTCCTCGACCGGTAATGCTGCTTCATGTCCTAAATTTGAGTGGAGTTTCCTTCCTAATCTTGTAAGCTACTAACGATGCATTGTGATTGTGATGAGCAGAAGTCAGTCGCCGATGTACAAATGTGTAGTTTTGAGTCTCCTCCGTGTGATCCGACATGTGGCTCAAACACGGTTGTGATCTCTGGTGTTGGTTTTCATGCATCGTCACTGCAGCAGCTCCGGACTCACCGTATTCACTACGACAAGGATTCAACTTTTCCCGGGAAAAACTAAACAAAAAAACGCATGTGACTCATTTTATTCTGTGTTTTTGTAGTTTGTGCAGAAAAATAAAATTTAGAGTGACAACAAGAGTGATTTTCTCAGACGCACTTCTTTCTCTGTGGTCCAACACTCAAAAATGGCCCATGAAGAGCAATACTCATGTAGGTTTCTATCTGTAGCAGGAAGGTAAAGGGTAGCAGTAAGACTTGAAGCTGCTCAGCCTGTGGTGACGATTTCAGAGACAAAGAGCTGCTTTACAACGACTACCAAACAGATAGGAGTAGAAGGCACTCTGAATGGTAAAGTGAGTCTCACTCGCTGCTTTGAGAACTCCGCTTTGGCCTGTCGTCCACATTAAGCCGGTTTTCCTTTTATCTGTCTCTTGATGCTCGTCATGTAGCAATGTCCTGAGTCTCACTATGACGGGAATAAACAGCTTAAGCCAATTTAGAGGCTTCCTAGGGCCCCCGAACATTGACTAATCGTCGGACATGGCAACCTTGCATATCTACAATAAATTGGTGTTGCTCACGTGATACTGACAGTATTCTATTGGGTGAAAGCCCTGTCTTATCCAAAACTGGCAACCAATGATGTCCATACTTCACAGCCTGTGGCCGCTAGCCTTTAGCTTTAGCCTTGAATGATTTGAGTGTTGCCATGAATATCATTTTAAATGTAAGCCTTGTGAAGATTGACAAAGAATGAAAATGTGTGAATATGCCATTTTCTTTGAAACATAATGGACTAAAACCAACCGTGTGTGACGTTCAGCGCTGAGTGACTCAAAGGCACAGCATATAAAGCGTAGAGGGCAGGCGGCAACCTCCGGTTCTGACGAGTGAAGCAGATGGGGGGAAGTGTCTTGACCTGACTGACCTACTGACCATCAGGGGGCGACTCCTCTGGTTGTATAGAAGTCTATGAGAACATGACTTCTCTCTTGATTTATTACCTCAGTAAACATGAGTTTATGGACTCAATCTCTAGTTTCAAGTCTTCTTCAATACAGCATGATGTTCATTTAGTAAATTATGGTCCATTTAGGGTCAAACAGACCATAAAGCAGGGTATGCTTTAGGGGCGGGGCTACACAGTGATTGACAGGTCGCTGCCTCTTCCAGAGCAGTGTACGGCGTCGCTGCGTCACTCCTCCACATTCCAAATATAGTAACTGGCTGCAGAAAAACCAACATGGCAACCGCCGCAATCCAGTCTTCACAAACCAATGGGTTACGTCACCATGACTACGTCCACTTCCTACAGTCTGTGGTTCAGGTCCAGGTGAAAAAAGGTCCAATCAGATTGTATTTTTTCCAAAAGAGATGGAAGGGTATTAAAATATATAAGTCTGTAGTAGTATTCATGATATGAAGTTTCTTCATCATGATTGTAGATGCCGTTTGATTAGATTTTACAAACCTCACACGGTAAAGGACTCATTTTACTACAGGGGAAAATTCCCAGTCAATCAAAAGTCACAGTGGAAAAAGCTGCAGACAGACAGCAGATGGTTGAGAGATGAACAGTTCACACACTACACTGCATGAACTGTCTGTAAAAACCCTTTTACTGTTTCAATAAACCATCTGCTGCAATGGCTCTGTTGCCTTTTGAAGCAGTAACGGAGGCACTGTTGTTCATTCTCCTTCTCCACAGCGGCTGCCTCCAGAGTTCTTCTTTGGCATTGTTCTCTGATGTAGACACCTCTTTAGTGGGCTCCTCTCTATTTATTCACAGCTCTTTTTCTCCTCACTATGCTCGTTCATTCTTCATCTCCTGGCTTTTGTACTTCAGGTCATTTTCCCATAATGCAGGTTTCTTTTTTTTTCCAGCAATGATTTTTCATAAATTCCCCATGAGCCTTTTGTTGTCCTCTTCCACCTCACGGAGCTGCTCACTGCGTTTTTCTTCTGGCTGTTGGCTGTTTTGGATAAAGAGGACAGCAAACAGCTGTTTTGACCGTTTGCTCTCTTAAAGATCGGAACGTGAAGCTTGGTTCAAATGACATTAATATTGCTGTAACACAGCTATGCGCTGGTTATTCTACACCACGATAGATACGATATAGAAAACAAGCCTATATTAATGTGGGAAACAAAGACATCTTTACTCATGTAAGAACACTACACAGCACTAGGTATCTTTTTTATTTACATTTAGGAAATGTTTCACAATCCATCCCTGACTAGGCACGCTGCCAACAACCAAAAGCAAGCATTAGGTGGGAGGTCTGGATGCGTTTTTTTAGCGTGTGTAGGGACACAGGTAGGTAGACGGGTATAGGGACATCTTGATAGGATGCTTTTCTCCCCTAAAAATGAGTTTCCTCCTGGTGATTCTTCACTTCAGTTTCACGTCTGATAACAAGATACTTTGCAGGGTCAGAGATTGTTTTCCTATTGCTGGCCTCCAAACAGCAATCTAACATTTTCTGGAAGAGATTGCAAAGGACAAAAAAAGGCCTCCCAAAAGAAATCATTCCATATTTATTCTAATGAAAGCATTTCATTTTGCAGTGTAATACCACTAGGACAGCTGAGCGGAAGAACATTTGGTTCATTTCAGAACCAAATGAAATGAAATTTCCTAGCAGCCTGCTGGATAAACTTTTCGACAATTAAGCATTAAAATGCAGCCCGTACGAATAACAAGGAGGCCCATCCACATCACCAAACCCTCCATGAAAGACCTAATAATGAGATATAACGACTCAGTGAAGCATTGAGCTAAAGCAAAGGGTCAGCGAGGTTCTCTAACCTGTCGGGTTCAGCTGATATGTGGTTGAACAAGCATTTGTCAAATGGTCTGAAGTTTGGTGATAGTGACTGATTTGTATACTGAACTTTCTAGATGCCCTCTTTATGCATTCAGGCCTCTGTTCTTGCAATAAGGGACGTCTCAGCTTAGCCATCTGCCTTCATGACCTGGCCCCCAATAACGAACACAAAATGGCTGGTTGGATGAAAGTAATTACTGTAGTTGTCAAATTGCATTTGTCTTAATGTAAAACATTAAGTTAGCCCATCAAATTTTGGATAAAATAGTAAAGTGACTTTTGTTTGAGTGATCGCTTGGTCTGATACTGATGTACTGACGTACCGGGCTTAACCCATCCGAGTCATCTTTAGACGGTTAGAGCAACTGACATAGCGTAGAGAGAGAAAATCTGATAGGTCAGGTTGGATTGGTCAAACAAACACAGGACATTCACCCAGGAGACCGCTGTTTCCTTTCACCTTAGATTCATTACGTAACTTACTTACTAACTTAACTGACGCAGTTTCTGCAACAAACTTATTTGAACCCAAACCACGATCGTTTTCCTTTCCTAACCACATGCTTTTGTGGGCTAAACTCAACCAAGTTGTTTTGTTGTTCAAGCAAACCTAAACTAAGTAAACCGACGCTGGAAGTTTATTTTGAAAAGAGACTGTATACCTGTAACGTGCGGAAACCTGTGGAAACCTGTGGAAGCCCATTCCCGCCACTGAGGAAAAAAACAAAGATCCCATTATCTCAAAATTTCGACTTACTATCTCGAAATTTCGACTTACTAGCACGACAGCTTGTGACCGCTGAAAGTGGCTTTCAGTGTCACTTTCACAGTAGTGTAAGAAGCGGCTAGAAGGCTGTATAGACATGGGGCAACAAAAACATCAGCCCATAGCTTAAATCTAATTTCCACAGTAAATGCCATCTGTATTTCAGATGGCATTTACAATAACATAGTCACATAATAGCCACAAGCTGTTGTGCTAGTAAGTCGAAATTTCGAAATAACAAGCTCTTTATTTTTTCCTCACAGTGACGGAAATGGGCTTCCATAGCAACTGACACGGCATCCCTGATATGTTCAAAACGGCCATTGGAGGGGAACAGAGAGCGTCATAGTTTGACGCTCAAGGGCCGCTGACCAAGCCTCGATGTCTGACTTGAGTTGTTAGTGAGGATGTGTTGCATCATCACCGGCAGTCACTTACTAAACAACACTACGTAAAAGGAGGTTGATCTGTTTATTTTTCTAGAAACTTTAGTTTTTTTTATTGCAGGCCATGCTTGGGAGGAGTGGAAGCAGTGAATAGTGAGCTCTGCTCTGCTGTTCCCTTAAAGCACCTAAGGGTGGACAGACACCAGACACACTACCTACACACATCTCTGCTTCTGTTTCAGTACTTCTCTCTCTCTCTCTCTCTCTCTCTCTCTCTCTCTCTCTCTCTCTCTCCTTTTTACTGCCTCTTAAATGACTGCAGGCTATTCCTCACTGAACAATGTCTTGCTCGTTGCATCTGTCCCTGAAGAAGCACCCTTTACTCTCAAATATACATTAAACCATGAAAACTTTGCTCTGGGCGAGAAAAAACAATTGAAATGCATTTTTATTGGTTTGTGGCTCAGCTGGAGCTGACCTCTGCTCCAGTACGTATACATGTGCACATCACTGGGGTTTTTACAGCATAACAAGCTTTTTATATATTTATATATGTTCGTACTTTTTTAACACCCACCTTTATTTTTTTTTTACCAGTGCTCCTGCTTTCTATTGTTAGTCAGCGAAGAGGTATTTCTTTTGAATGTGACTCACTTCAATGTATGTCGGCATCATCATAGTCTTGTGTGCGGTTACTTTTGAGAACATACGCATAAGTGTGTCAGGCCAAATGTGATTTGGTGACATTGTAAAGGTACAGACAAGCTTTAGTCACAATCAGTTTTCCCCCCATAGAAATAAAGTAAGGAATAACAGAAGTCCGTTCTACTCCTACTCTGTTTCTATGGTTTTCACTGTGCCTTTTATTGTTTTTTATCGGGCACCAAGTTGCAGCAGAACCAGATTCTGCAGTTTGCTCTCAGCTTCTCCTCGTCAACAACATCTTGAAGTGATGATTGTTGGGATGAGATGGTGATTTTGGAGTGGGCTCTTTTCAGGGCTTAGAGACAGTCGGCTCATTGCTCTGGGTCAATAATGGCAAGAAAAAAGGAACTCCCTTTTTTATATGTTGGATTGGAAATTGTACACGGAACAGCTGAAAAGGCAGGGAATATGCAATGAGGCTTTATGCCAGGCTACATTCATTTTGAGCTCTGAATTCATTTGAGAAACACAGATTTAAATACTTAATTTCGAGCTGCAAAACCAGGAAAAGAAACACAGAAAATAACATCCTCAAGTCGATGAACACACCGACAGGAACATGGTGACTCATCCCTTCAGATGTACACTCAAAGGTTTATTGGACTGAAAGCTACAATATGCAACACTTCACCTTGAGGCACTCTGCCAATGCTGTCATCTTGATGAACTGTCTACCTTGAAATGGTATCTAGTCTGAGGTAACTGGCAGAAATAAAGCAAGCACAGATGCTAAAGAGGCCAACAGCAAAGGTGGGCATTCTGTTGTAAAAGCAAAATTAGTCATAATAAAAAAAGATAAGCCTTTCTCCTGTGAGCTGGGCTGCTGAATGCCTCATATGAAGGGAGTCACACAACGTCACATATAACAACGTCAGTTATAAAGCTAAGATAGTCAACGTGAAACATGATAGCATGGTCTTGTTGAGTGTTAATGTTGGAACACACCACTAATGACACAACATTCTGCACATCCAAAAATCATCACCTTTGCAGATGATTTCAGTCCATCCACAATGAATATTTGGATCGACGTCCTTGTTCTTGATGACCACAACGTTTTGACTGAATGCGAGCACTTTCCCGAATAGCAGACGACACGGCTCTATGGGAATCAGGAGTGTGATTTCTTGTTCCCAAGGAAACTTACTTTGGAGCGGAGCTACTCAAGAACCTGAAGGGAAGTAAACAAAACACGCCTTAGTTTTGGGTCAGGTTTAATCTTCAACCGGCATGGAATTGTTTTGCCTGTGCTGTGCATACAGAAGCTTCTCAGAACAAAGTTTAATCAAGTCTTTAAAGAAAAAAAGGAATTGACTGCATTCTCCATTATCACAGAAGATGTGGGAGCCCATTCCCTATTAGTGCTGCAATCATAGAACCTGGCCCTGGTAAACAAATGAAAAGGACCCTAAATTACTGAGACAAAACACACACACACACACACACACACACACACACACACACACACACACACAAATCAGAGATCTTTAATCAGCTGTCTCTCAAGCGGAGGACAAATGACTGCAGTAGAGGTATTTGTCGACTCCACCTCCGATCGGCAGTGATGGAAACGCCCGGATGGACAAAGCTTTGTCCCCTGTTCCGGCACGGTGCTATAACTTCTGGGACTCTTTGTCATGTCATTTGCAAATTCTGTCTGTCTCCGTCCAAGCAGCGCTCCAACATCGGCCCAAAAAAAGAAGGAACTACCATATCATTGTCAATTGCCTCCCTGCTGCTTTCTACTGTTTACTAAACCTGTTTTACGTGACACACCAGAAGAAAGTCAGTAAGGCATACTCATCTACTGGGAAGAGTTCAATCGTCCATTTGTGGAGTTCAATCGTCCACATACACGCTAATTTCGGCGGGAAAATGGTAAGAGATTCTGTGTATGGATGAATTATAAAGGGTATTACACAAAATGATGAAACTTTTAACACTGGCAATTTTACCAATATTAATCATTGGACATTTTATCCTGTTAAACATTTGTGTAAAAATTATCCTAATTAGCAATAAATTCTTAAATTATGACCACAGTGACCTTTGACCACCAAATTCTCACCGATTCATCCTTGAGTCCAGGTGGACGTTTGAGCCAAATTTGAAGGAATTCCCTCGCGGTACTTGTGAGATAAAAGTGGACTGAACGGACGGACAGCCTGAAAACATCACCTGAGCGTGAAGACAAATATGAATCTGTTTATGATGAGCTTTGATTCTTTCTATCAGGATAAGTCGTGTAAATAAGCGGGTCAGCTGCTGTCTGCATACCACTTTAATGTCTGGAAAAGGAAATTACCCGCTGAACATTCCACATCTTTACACAGAAATCCATCCGCCGCAGGACTTAGAAGCGCACGTTGTCCCTCGTCATACAGTCGGAAGCTGTGTGCTTTATGGTTATGAACCTGCTGATGTGTTTCTCACTCCCTCTTCTTGCTGAGAGCACATCTCGTGTCACATAGCTCAGCAACTCTCGTACGTATTCCCTTTACTAGTTTCCATAGTTACAGTCCTGATGTTATGATCTTCAAGCTGAAAATAAGTTAATAAACAGTATTGTTTTAAAAATGTGTTGATGCATCATCCATTTATCATTTATGTGGGATTTTTCAAGCAGTGACCTGCTTACATACAGACAACTGAAGGAACAAAAATAATGTATGTCCTCATTGATAAGACCTTTTCAAGACCTTTTTTCTGCACATTTCTAGTTTGCGCATTGAAAAAAATTGGTGTATTGATAAAAAAGATGCAATAAAAACAGACTTTGTGAATGAATCAATTGTGTCGTACTTGAAGAATGTGACTTTAATACTCCACTGGAGATGAAAACATCAGATCTCTGTGCGGCAATGAGGAGACAATAACCTTACTCAGATTAAAATGTGAAACAAACATAAATCCCATATTTGGTTTTCATACGTTTGAGGTTTGAATGGCCCTCGTCTTCTGCAGTAGTTTACCGTAATGAACCCAGCTGGAGTTATTAGCGCCACCGACTGTTTATTTCACTGCACCCAGCTCCTGATACTCACACAATGAAAATGTATTCTTTACATTTTCTTTTGCTGATTTTTCTGGAAATTCGGTTGGAATTACATCTTTGGTCTCAACCGAGTCTGGTTGGTTATTTTGTTTCTGTCCTGACCGTCCTCACCTGGATGTTATTTAAGCAGACTAGACGTCCTCCCTCCTGTCCTCCTGTCCTCCTCCTATTAGCTCCTTTAGTATACGGTGTGCCACAAGGGCCAATTCTAGGTCCAATACTGGTCTCTGTATGCTGCCCCTTGGCTACATAACTCACCACTTTCATATTTCTTACATATCAGATGTGTGGACATTTTCTTTAACATAACTTAGACAAAACAAACAATCATGTTTTATTGGTCTAGATATCGGCAACTTAAAGTGGCTCACTTGACCAAAATTGGAAATCTGTTAAAAACCTTTTACAGTTTTAAAATTACTTTTGATTTTGGGAAATCCAATGTAAACTTGTAATGCTTATTTTCCACTGAGGATCTCTGCCAACAAAGCATCCTCATCTCACACATTTAGTTTATGCATAAAGATATCATACTTTCATAATTAGCTTAGTGCAAGACTGTTTTGTTTCTAATATGGCCTTGGAGATGTTAGAAAAATATCGACAGTATCAAATGCTTCAATTTGTATTTCTTGAAGGAACATTGACCTTCCTCTCCTCTCCTTGAATCATAGATATCTGCTCAGCAGACAGGATCACAGTTTAGTTTTTTTGAGTCCTGTGTTCAATAGTTTTGCATCCATTTCTTTGAACAAGTCCTCCTACATTCCTGTCAGTGAAGGAGAAATGAGCAGACCTGACGTGTGAACACTTACAGTATGTGTGGATGAGTGACGCCTCAATGTGTAATCAGCTCTCTGTCTCTTTAAGCTTCTCTAAGGCTGACAGACAGGACAATAAATGACAGAAAACATGTGAAACACACATGTTTATGGAACAGAATATGCTGTGAAAGTGCACTTGTGTTCACCACAACCATGACCAGAGCAGGGAGAGCAGCTTGACTTCCTTACTGCCAACACTCACATATTTTGCTCCTCTACCTACAGTATGTTAGCCATTAACAGGACTCTGCCTGCAGCTTTCGCACATGTCAATTTAAACATTCGTCCAACGATCGCTGCAATAAGAAATGTTTGCAGTGATGCGGCACTTGCAAATTCAATACGTGCCAAAATAACAGGCAGTATAGGCTCGAAATAACCAGGCAATAAAGCACCACACAGAGGTTAAAGGCACAGCATTTACCAAGCAGGAGGCACTTTTTGTTTAACATTAACATGTATGTTATTGTAACCATGACCCCCGAATCTTAACAAAGTTATACATATTTTGTTGTGCAATTTTGAGCACTTGAGTCCTCCGGTCAATGGACAACCATCAACGACTCAAAATGACCAGAATAATCTGTGATCGACAAGCTGAGATGTTGAAACCATAGAGGGAGCACATTGAAGAGGGGAGGAATGGGATCAAGTAAGTACACACACACACACACACACACACACACACACACACAGTGCCTTATATGCTCTTAAAACACTGGAATTGAACACAAGTCAAATATCAGAAAGTCTTTTTGATAAAGATGCAACAACATGATCTGTCATCAGGTATGCGGTCCGCCCACCACTTGTGACATCAAACATCTTGTGAATAGTTTTGCTTTTCCATCACAGCCCTAAAGCCTTTGAAGGTATGTGGGGATTATATGACATTTACAGTCACGCTGAATCAGCTGCTCCAGCTTGTGTTTACCAAAGATTACAGACACATTGTCAGCTGAACAAGCAGAAACGCACGTCTATTTTTAAGATCATTGTCATTGAAAATTCTTCTGATGTGTGTGTGTGTGGCAGTATCCTCGTTTGTCTGCTTGTCGTCTTTGTGAAACGTGCAACAAGCGTGTTTAATTCCCCCGGTCCTCTCAATCCATCGTTTCTTTTGTTGCGTGTGTCAAATTCGATAGAAAAATACAAGATGATGAGTAAATGTTTTAGTCGCACTTCTTGTCCTTCCTGGTCTAACACACTCTATGAAGCTGCTGACTTTGGCCCTGCCACGAGGGATCTTCTTCGCAAACGTGGATTTGGGGAACCATGTTTTTGTGGCATCTGGTCCGCACAGTGCATGCGTTGTAGATCTGAGATGGTGTGTAATGAAATGGTAAACAGATCCTTCTTCACACCACTGGTTCTTGAGATGAGTGCATGGTAATATGCAGACACTGCTCATTTGGTTGTCAGGATCGCATTAAACCACAACTTGATTCAGTTTGTAGTGCTGCTGGTGCATGTTGGGATCATGTCATCATCATTTGTGTATTTAGTTACCTCCGCCAGGAGATTATGTATTCGGTCGTGTGCATGCGAGTCTATGTCTGCCTGTCCACGGTTCATCTCGCACACTGCTCTACCCATCAGCCTAATATTTTCTGTGCTCATTTATGAATGTATGCTCAAGGACCTGATTCATGATTCACATTTTTTGAGAAAACATATTCTATTGACAACATTAAATTGACTATTTTATACCGACATTGACTCCTAATTGACCGGTAATTGCCACAAGTGAACTGCTTCAGTTTTGACTTATCTTTCTACTACGGATTACAAATTGTTGCTCTCTTGACTTGCTCGCCTACAATTACGTTTGTATAACTATCGCTTCGGAAAATGACAAACTGACACAAATCTTTGTGTCGGTAGGAGAAGAGCGAGGTAGCTGTTATCACCCGTTTGAGTGGTAGAGTCCTGCGTTGTGTTTGGCTAACAGAGCTAACAGCTCACATGGCTAATAAAGCTAACAGAGCTAACAGCTAATAGAGCTAACAGCTCACATGGCTAATAAAGCTAACAGAGCTATCAGCTAATAGCGCTAACAGCTCACAGGGTTAATAAAGCTAACAGAGCTAACAGCTAATAGAGCTAACAGCTCACAGGGCTAATAAAGCTAACAGAGCTAACAGCTAAAGGAGTAAACAGCGGGACTGGCCGTTTCTGTCCAGAGGAAGCGTAGAACAGTTAACATGAAGCACTGCTGCAGGTAGCCGAAGAAGACAGCTGCATGGGTTAACGTGACAGCATATCTGTTGCTAGTGAAAACCACGTCTGTCACGTTTAAAACACACCTAGTGGAGATCTGCACTCCACTGAGTTTGCTTTTCTAGTTTTGTTGTGTATTAGCTTTATTTTAGGAATAAAGTTCTGTCCATCCATATTTAACGTATAGTTGTTGTCTCCTGTCAAAGTCGATGTAGCATGGGGGATGTCACTACTCAGGGCTGCTAGCATCTCCTCACTCTACTCAAAATGACTTATACGACACAAGTACATTTATCTTCTTTCACAGTTTACTGTGATGCATCGTCTTCCTGAATATTACAATAATAAACGGTAATGATGGCAGCTTAATGTGTTCATAGCAAAGTACGTTTTGAAGCCATCGTCTAGCTTTGAAAAATGTTTTTATAGTCAGTGACTATGACTCTGAACTGAACTGAGGAAGACTTGTATACCTGTGAACGAAGTCAGGCTAGCTGTCTCCCGCTTCTTCCAGTCTTCATGCTAAGCTAACTGCCTGCTGGTTATAACTTTATATTTACTGTACAGAGACACGAGTGGGGTATCAAATCAAACTTGATTATTTATTTATTTATTTTTTTGAATAATTTCGTCCTTGTTTCTCCTTTTCCCAGGAAATACAGTTTGCTTGTTTGTGGTCTGGGACCAGCAACACCTGCAGCTATACTAGTGATTATTGTCGTTAATTAATCGGTTTGATTATACTGATTCGGTTTGTTGTTTTCTTTAAATTGCTTGCACGGCACAGAAAAGCTCTGATTACAACTTCCTTCTCTGCTCAGGTATCTAGGTACATTATATCTTCACACAGACAATAGCTGGTTGCTGCTACATTGCTGCTCTGAATATGGAGCACCTTCACAGGAAGGTGATAAAAAATAAATGAAATTGAAAATGCAATGAAAGAGATCTACGTTTTTTGGGTGTCCAGTGAAAGATTCTCTTCTACAAACGGTGGAGGTGAAAATAGTGGATTTAACATTAGCTCTAGCGGTCTCACCAATCGTTTGAAACCTTCGTAATGAGAAGATAGAACGGATAACCGATTTCTGTGTGACCCTGTACCCTGTACGGCGGGTCTTTATAGGAAACCTTAAAAGTGTTTCAGTCCAGCAGAGACGTTCATGGGAGCTTAGATACTTTCAGTGTGATCACAAATCCTCCAGGTTGTCTAAAATGTAAAAGAAGTTTGGCCTGGCATTCAGATAAGCTCAGTCCCCTCTATTGACAAGGGGCTGTGATACTGATAGGGCTGCCACAGGCAGAAGTCCTGTCCTCCTGAATCCCGTCTGCTCCGTGAGTGTGTGTCGGTGCTGGGACTCTCAACCTCGGTGTGAAATAAGCTGCAGAATGTGAGATGGTGACGAAAAGCCAAATGCGTGCACACAGCCTATAATAAGTCTGACGTGAGACAAACGATCCGTTCTCGCTTATTACCGCTGACTCACATTAACACATGCCCTCTGCCAAGAGCTGTTCAATGCAAAAAGCAGGTTACAAGACAGGTTAGAATGATAGACAGTTGCATATCGCACGTCTGTCACGTGAAAAGACAGATGTTTTTTATATAAACACGAGTCACACTGATCGTGCTAATATGTTCGGCATAAAGATGTGAGAGTTTGCACAAGCTGCTCTGCAGTCTGTGCTCCGCTGCTGCCAATCTATAATCCTCTTTCACAAATATGATACGCTGCAGCTCTGCATTCTTTTATCACTCCATTAATCTTGGGCATTTTAAACTCATTCTGTGTTCAACTCGGAAAAAGTCCTTATTTCCTAGAAAACTACAAGGCCTTGAATTAGATTTTAAATAAAAATGCCAAAAAATGTTGGAAAACTAGAAATCTCATTTTTTTAGGCCTATATATTTATAGGCTATATTTAAATATAGTTTACATACTTTTTTTTTCCTTCTTTTTTTCTTTTTTGTTACAGAAACACACTTACATTTATTTGCTAAGGATCCTTGAGTTAACTTGTCTCCCATGTGTTGCGGATGTATTGGTTCCTGATTATGGATTTGTTTGTAATCCCTCAGGCCACACGGCAGTCGATAATCCAGTTTTGCTATTCACTGCTTTCACATGCACAACACACTACAGTACTACACTGATGCATCACATAGCCAATGACATATTTTACTTTGAAAACTTGCTTTTAAATCTTCTACATGTCTCTGTCAAGTTTTCCCAATAAGCAACCAATCTAAGATAGCAACATGGAGCTACGTTGTAGAGAACAGTGAGGTCAGTAACATGTAACAATTTATGAATTCAACTTTTAATTTGTAAGACGAATATGAAATTTTGTAATATATTAAAATAAAAACAATATATTTAAATATGAAATCATTCAGTTAAATACATTGAGCTAAAAGTGAACTTGTGCTGATTGGAGAAAATACAATTTTACAGAATTACCCCTTTAAGGTTGTTCAGGATTATGTCATTTTACGTAAAATCCCAAACTTTTGCTCAAATTAAATTAGTTAGGTATTGATGGAATATAACGCTGCAATATATAAATAGATACATGGATAAATATATGAAATATAAATTAATAAATGCATAAAATATAAATGAATAAATATACAAATAAATAAATAAATAACTGAATTATATGCATCTTAACATAGTGGCTCCCCAACAGTTCGGCTTGTGACTCCATAAAAAAAGAAACAACTCTTAAGTTACTTCATTGATCATTTTTAGGAATTATTCCTCAGAAACAGTGCCTTTATTATTCTATTATTTATTACTGCAACTATCTGATATGCGATTGCAGGAATGAGAGCTGTGCTTGTTTCTTTTCTCTGCACTACTAACCGAGCAAAGCTGTTGTCCTCAGTGTCACCAGATGGGGGCAGCAGAGCTCCACAGCATCTCACCCTCCCGTCTCTGTTTCCTGCTGTGGCCTGAATCGGGGACCGGGTGACATTAAGGGAGGCAGTTAAAGGTTAAATACTTTTCTCAAGGGTGCCCCACACAATCCCTCACCATGCGGTAAAAATCCTCACACTACAAGCTGCAGCTTCACAAATCGCCATTTTTTTTACAACGGCAGGACTGCTGCAATTCAGCTGTAGGGCTCATATTTGCGCCAAAGTCAGTCGGTTATGAATATGGGTTAGTGCAGTGTCTCCCAAACTTTTTTATTCTTAAAAAAATAACAAACCATTGCGACTCGATTCCCGTTAGACTTCATCTATAAATCGCGAGAAGACAAATTAGACGTAAATAATAGTTCCTGACCACTTTTACTGCCATTCCCACATCACCCTAAAATGGAGCACCAGCCATTTTTAAGAGATATACGTTTGATAAATCACAACGTTGTTTTATGCACCTGTTATTGAAAACATGTTAAATTTTGATTTGAAATGAATGCATTTAGGCAGTGTTACCTCATTCTGATCATTTCCTGTCATCAGTGAAACAATCAGAATGTACAAGAGCCTTTCATATTAGATGTAATGTTATAAGTAACAATTACCAGAACAACGCGAACATTCAGGCTCCCTCATGTGGCTCAAAGGAGTACTGCAGGTATAAATGTTCAATAAAAGACTGGATGAAATTATGCAAATGTTTCAGCGGATTTACTTCAGAAACTGTGTGCTGATATCTGCACTACACCCCCAAGCAATATGACTACCAAAATACATACAATATTATTAATAATAATAATAATAAAATAATAATATGTGTACTAATATAGTGGATTTTATTGTAATTATGAATATAATAATTATGTTTGTATTTACCATAAAACTAGAGCTTAGAGGCTTGTTGTCATAGTTACAATATTTCACTCAGCTTTTCAAAGAAAGTCAGTTTTACTTCAGGTAATATACGTACAGTATGATGGTATGTTGGCACAGTTCAGTTGAGGAGTGAAGTACATTTTATTCATAATATGGAACAAAGTATGCAAAAATTACCTGTTTTATCGCTTTTATACTTTTGTGTCAAAAATGCAGTTTTAACTCCATAACTCAATCTCACAAATTAATCTCTTAAAATGTTTAAACTCGACACTCTAAGCCCTTCATAATATAAACTGTTACCACTTGACATGATGTTATTAAGATTTTTGAAGTTATCTTCATTTCCATATCTGAGAAAGTGGTGATGTCACATGGATGTATAATTATCTATATCACCATAAATGCAAAAGGATAACAACATTTCAGATATTTATTCAAATCACACATAACACAATAGTGAACTATGACTTTTGGCTTTTGCAATGAGTTCTTCTCGGTCCTGGTGATCAGAGATCAAAATAAACGTTGTAGCCAACACAGATAAAAATAACTATTTACATTACAGAAGCCAAATAAATGTGTAAAAACGGAATAAGAACTATGTATGTATGTCATGAAAATAACTGATAATATATAATAGAAAGTCTCGAGTGGTAAGTTCACTGAAACCAATGCAATTTATGCAACTACATTTCAAACTCTGAGAGAATCTTAAACTATCCTGTCTGTAAAATGCGGTGTAACCAAAGGAAGAACAGGCTCAATTTGTGGATCCATTTGGAGCCACTTCCGGTCAACTGAATCATTTTAGGGATTCGACAAGATAAGCATATCAGGAATTATTCTCATTGGTTTCTTGTATGTTCAATGGTTTCTGATGTGCAAGTAAGAATGATTTTTGCTTTAGGGCGTTCATACGGATGTGCGACAGTCTCTCATCCTCTTCAACAGGATTCCACATCCTGTGGAGTGCTGGTGTGCAAAGTAAGATTATGAACTCTAGTAGGCATTTACAAACTGTCAAAAGGACACACATACCACTAACCTGTAATGTAAGGAAGCTGAGCTGCTGTTAAAAGGAGGCAGCATTGACTTCTCTGTAGACGAGGTTGTCATCGACTCTATGTGTGAAGAGAAACGGCTGAGACCGGTGGATGACTCTGGTAAGCTTCAATCAACTGTATCTAACCCTCACTGAACATTTTCCTATTCTTAACCCACTAAATCTGAATCTCTTCTAATAAGGAGCCTGACAGAAGTGTGCCGTGTGTGTGGTGAAAAGAACTCTGCTGAAAGGGACAGTCCCACCTGTTGATCACTGGGTAGGAAGCCCTAAAGTTCTGTACATGGACGGTGCATTTATTAAAAAAAAACAAAAAACCAATTCCTCTGTTTCAAATTGAATGCACATCGTGGGTGTGTGTAGCAGGGCCCAACACAGACGAAGACTATTTGTGTGTGTTTTCACTTCATGAAAGTTATTTTTAACATTTCGTTGAGAAAAAAAAAGTTGTACTCAGCTCCACCCTCTCGTGTCACTTCTGGTGGCAAAAAAACAAGATTGCGACGGCCGGAAGGCTTCAAAGTGGCAGTCCACAAACTAATGGGTGGAGTCACAGTGACTATGTCCACTTCTTATAAACAGGCTGAGCTTTCTACCCATTTGATAGTGTCGTCAGAATCCTTATTTAATGCACTACATCTTTCACCATCAATGTTCGTCTTTTTCCTCCTTTTCTGATACTGGACCTGTTGCCAGTCCATTCCACTGTAATCTCAAACAAAGTAATGTGTCTGCCTTCATTTCTACATTCACAACACAGTTGTGGTAAAAACCTCTCAAATTGGCTTTTCCTCAGTTCACCCCGACGACTCCCGGGGGGGAGGGGGAGTTCGACGGGAGCTTGAGCGGGCGTTTACACGTGGTCCTAACACGTGCAGTTTCTTCTGTTTTTTAAAAAGGTGTGGGACATGTCTCCTGTGTCGAGTCTTCCTAAACATACAGAGACGAGAGGGAAGAGCAGCGAGACGAGTGGGAATTAGCATACTGCTACCGTCGGTCCATTGACTGTTTGGGGCGCTTAAACACACAGCGTGCAACTGTCATCTTCACATAAATAACGCAAGCGGAAAATTATCTTCTGTCTCTGACAAGGGATTGAACTCTTCATCTCTTTATCACCCAACCTGTCTTTAAATATACTTTAAACAAGAAAAGGCCATATAACTGTTCATTGGTGCTCATTTTTTAACTAAAAACTTCAAAATAATAATATATAAATTAAAAACTAACCCACCGTGACAGAACAATTCGCATTTCCTCTTTTGTGAAGAAATCAAAGACACCTATAAATGTCAATGCGTTCAAGCCGACTGCACCGGGACTTTTTTCGTCATGTCCCCGGGTGGCTGGGACGAGAGTGTTAGCTCTCACACTTGGGTGTTGGGGTGGAGTAGCTCGTTATTCTCGTCTCGTTACTGAGGCTGCGTCAGGGCTGCCGGGCTAACTGAGCTGCCACACTTAGTGTTGCCAGCTGTTGGGTCTACAAGCATGCACCGATGCTCGCTTCCTCGTTCCGTCTCTCCCTGTCTGCCTCACCCTCAGATGTTCTCATTAAGGAACAGGGGAAAAAAAAAGCCCACTGACAGCAGGAGCAGCCAACCTTTCTTCTGTTATAGAACCACGGGTGTCAATGGGGCAGGGCGAGATATGTGCACTTCTTTGCTGAAATTTGAACCTGAACTTCTGGTTGCTGTAACGGGGACAGCAAAAGGCCGAGCCAAAGTGACGAGGGATCTCGTTTCAAAAGCCATATGCACTAAATTAATATCAGGTGAGTACGTGGCAGCGACGCCCCCTTTAATGTGACAAGCTGGCTCTCATAATTTATCACGCTGACCCAATATCACATCCTGTCAGTCATCACTCATCGGTCCACTTACAGCCAGAGATGCAGATCATATGTGCCGTTTGGAAAATGATGCGTGCCGGGACTCGATTTAGAGACATGAAAATAAAACTGCACCTTACTTAAGGGGACAGTGTACCCCAAAATCACAAATACATATTTTTCTCACCTTTTCTTTCCTGTATTAATTCTGTTGATTTTCCTTTGGCGCTTTGACCACCACAAGCTGAGTGCCATATAGTCCCATTATGTCTGAGAGAAGGCGGACATCAATATTACCGATATTTACAAAACTACGCATATCACAATCATCTAGATCTATAAATACCACCACATCAAAGAGGAAAACATACCTGTTTTGATTTTGGGGTGAACTGTTCCTTTAAGAGATTTAAGAGCTGTTCTACAAGGTTTTTAAAGTCGTGAAGTCTTAGCCCGGCGATAGCTAGCCTGTGTCCGATTTGTTCAGCGACACATAGATCTGGTACTCGTTCCTTTGATGGTTATTTCTCCCAGTTAGAGAAATGATCAACCACTCAAGATGAACATAGCTTGGCTTCCTAGCGAGCCAGCTACCACACGACACACATGAAAAAGTCTTCAATCTGAACCCCTGAACATTTCAAACAAATTGTGGCACCTTCCTTAATTCTGTCTCAGTATCGAAATTATTTCGACAGGAGTTGATTCACAACGTCTCGTTTAAGGGAGGTAGATTCCGCTTTGTTGCTGCTTCAAGTTGCTATTTTGGCCTTTTGACTCGATGATGCCTTGAGGCAGACTGAGAAAACCTGGATGAAAGAGACACAAACATCTCGCACTCAGAAAATCTGTCTTGAATTCAGTTAATTTACCGTTGGGAAATAAAATAGTCCCACTGATTACGCAGTCAAATGATAGGGGGCACGGGGCAGTGTGAAAAAAATAAAATAAGACAAAGACGGAGAAAATGAAAAGAGAAGAGCGAGATGGAGACAGGTGAGAATAGATCACAGTAATGTAGGGACATGCAACGGATTAAAAAAAAAAGGTGAAAAGAGTTGCTGAGTTAGAGAGAAATTAGAGTGAGAGAAATGGCAACCAGAGACAGAATGAGAGAAAAGAGGAGTAGAAAGGGAGACAACCCACACATGCTGGTGAATCGTGACAGAGAATAAGGCCACGCTCGGTCTTTCTATCTCTGGTCTGAGGGGGAGGAAGAATGATTTGTCTCTGTCGTGTGTGTATATATATATATATATATATATATATATATATATATATATATATACCTACATATGTGTGTGTGTGTGTGCAATTGAAATCAGAATCCTGCCACTGACTGCGGGCACAGTTCCCTCCATTTATATATTTCAAGAGCCGCCCCCTCCCTGCTCCCGTGTCCCGGGGTCGCTGGTTATTATATAAAATGTAGAGTCCCTCGTAGGCGCTAGCAGGGGATGAATTCTTTGCTCCAGGAAATGACATTGCAAACACGGAAAAAGGTGATGGAGGAGACAATGGCACGTTTATCCAGGCCTGAGAGTGGGGGAGTTCAAATGCGGTATGAAATGAAAAGCATCAATACCGGGTGGAGGAGGCTGTGAACACTATCTTTGTGAGAGGCTTTGATCCAACTCTTCAGTTGTTGTGTGGTGTTTTTGTGTTTGATCTCATTATATGCTGGAACACCTTCTTAAACCTTTTAACTACTAGCCCTATTTTTAGCCCTCTGCTCGAAAATTGCATACTCATACTCAAGAGAGTAAACTACCCAAACTACAAGGTCTATTTTAATAATTTTGATGGTCTATACTGGTAACACTTGTGAGATGTGTAAATATTGTGTAAATATTGTGTATATGTTACAGGTTAATAACTGATACACTTATGGCACAGCTCAAGTTGAAAAAGTTCCAGGTTTGCCTGAAAAAAAAGCACTTTCATTGACATTTTTTTGGAAGTATTGCAGAGTGAAGCCTACAAATACTCCCGTGTCATAGCACAACAGGGTTGTGGTCTCTCTAAGCTCATTTTACTTAGATTGAGTGAAGCAGGCCAGCATAATAGGAGGTCTGAGTCCAGAATTTCAAGCCGAATGCTCATTTCTCTCTCATGCTCTATTCTAATTTTATATACTGTATATTTCACTTTTTTTTATCACTCATATTATTCAATACATCCAAATACAGATGTTAGGAATCATTTTGAGATTCCTAGCATCATCAGACCCTGTCTCTGGCTCTCAGCCATAGGTTTTTCTCAGTCCCTGTGTGTGTATGGCGCTGTATCTCAGCCTATCATTGGTCGATTTCAGTCAATAAGCCCTCCTTCGACGCGTCAGCGTCTCAGGAAGGCCTGTGTCGAATTTGGTGTTGATTGACATAAGTTTCAGCCACTAAAGTTGCAAAGAGTGCCGCGTCTCCCCGAGCATAAAATTCCATTGGCCGAAAGTCTGACCGCTGGCCCGAGGTGGGTTGACACCCCTTCCACAGGAAACAGCTCGGCTGTAAACAGGATGCACTTCGCGGCCATGACGGTAGCTCTGAACCGGAGCATTTTCGATGTTTTTGTACTGATATTTCATAAAACCTGACCAAAAACCATGGATTTTTTCCGGTGAAGACCAGTGGCATTGGACCGTTGTCCAGTCACAGCGTTGCTGTGCATCCACGGAGAGAAGAACCGACGGTATGTACGCTTTCTCTGTGTGATGCTAATGCTAAACGATGTCCGGATTAGCCTGCTAGCTGCTAGCTTCGTGGTGAAAATATTGATTTGAGGCAGACATAACGCCGATTTCTGCCCAGGATTTCATGCCACGTTTTCTAGATGCTTATACTAGTAGTCTATAGTTGTGTTTGGAGTGTGTAAAAAGTGACTTATATGATAGTGTTGCTCATACGTTGCTATTTAATCCGGAAAAAAAAGTGGACAGATCCACAATACTGGCGAACAATAAGGCTATTTTCCGAACAATATTTTCAGGGGTCCTGAGCCCGAGAGCCCCCCAAATGGGGGGCGCTCGTAGCCAGAAGGTCAAGGATTAGAGGATTTATGTCTCAACATGATTTGAAAAAAATATGTCCATGAATTTATCTTCAGCAGAGTGGACTACTGTAACGGTGTGTTTACAGGTCTCTGTAAAAAGTCTGTCAGAAATCTGCAGCTGATTCAGAACGCTGCAGCTCGAGTCCTCACTAAGACCAGGAGGGTGGATCACATTACTCCAGTTCTGAGGTCTTTGCACTGGCTTCCTGTCAAACAAAGAATTTACTTTAAAATCCTGCTGTTGGTTTATAAAGCACTGAATGGTCCAAAATACATCTCTGATCTGCTGCTACCTTATGAACCATCCCGACCCCTTAGGTCGTCTGGGACCGGTCTACTTCCTGTTCCCAGAGTCAGAACTAAACATGGAGAAGCAGCGTTCAGTTTCTCTGCTCCACGTATCTGGAACAAAGTCCCAGAAAGCTGCAGGTCTGCTGAGACCCTCAGCTCCTTTAAATCAAGACTTTTCTGTTTGCTGCCTTTAATTGAACCAGATTCAAGGATATT
This sequence comes from Anarrhichthys ocellatus, assembly GCF_004355925.1. Taxonomy (NCBI): domain Eukaryota; kingdom Metazoa; phylum Chordata; class Actinopteri; order Perciformes; family Anarhichadidae; genus Anarrhichthys; species Anarrhichthys ocellatus. Next base: position 112,562 of record NW_022280167.1, on the reverse strand, counting down.
AATCAATTTCCTGCATTTTACTACTACTGCATTTTATTTCTTACACTGCTTTCTATTGTTTTAATGACTGTTTTTAATGTTTCAATCAATGTTCTTAATTGTTTTTAAATCTTCTTTTATTTTGCCTTATGTTTTGATGCTTTTAATGGTTTTATGTGAAGCACTTTGAATTACCTTGTTGAAATGTGCTATACAAATAAACTTGCCTTGCCTTGCCTTCTTGTCTTGGGGGTACATCATTGTGAATGTCATTTATATTGGTCTTCATCCTCATGTGTACATTAATTCCATATACTTTAGAAACGAAGAACGTAGTCGTCTTGACGTTGTGCTTTTGAAGCCTTAAAGTGCTTTGTCTGTCAAAGCACTTCGTGAACTCTGTTTTCAAAGGTGCTATATAAATAAAGTTATTATTGTTATTAAGTTTGACGTTTTGGCCGTCGCCATCTTGTTTTGTTTTGCAACCAGTGAACAGAAGTGACCATATTTGGACTGTGGATGACGTAGAGACGCCGTATACGGCTCTGGTAGCGATCTGTCAATCACATGGTAGCCCCGCCCTAAAGCATCCCCTGCTTTATGGTCTATTTGACTCTAAATGGACCATCATTCACTAAATGAACATCATGCTGTATTGAAGAAGACTTGAAACTAGAGATTGAGACCATAAACTTATGTTTACAATGTTTACTGAGGTAATAAATCAAGACAGAAGTAGAGCCATTTTCTCATAGACTTCTATACAACCAGATGAGTCGCCCCCTGATGGACACTAGAGAGAATGCAGCTTTAAGACATGAAGCTTTGGATTCACTTTTTCTGCCTCCATCGTCTTGTCCGTTGAGGTCCATTTTTTAGGTGTCTAAAATAGGTTTTGCTACCGTCCCCTTCCACAACAGTGCACTGCTTTGCTGTCCTGCAGGTAATACACTGACTATGGCCTCATACAACCTCACTTCAAATACTCCGAACTACCCCCTTTAAGTCGGCTGATGTGTGGAGACTCCTTCACATTTACCCACAGCCATCTTGACGAGGACTGTTGGGGAGAGACACACAGAAGACGAAAAAAAAAAACTTCTCAAAGGGAAATTGCTACATGGAGTCTCATAAATTTCCAAGCCTGGCAAACAATTTGCAGCATCTATTTTTTTTTTAACAGTCATTAGAGTGTGACAGCTGTGTCTGAGTATCTGGGTTGACATGATTTGTTTGCTGTCTGTCGTGTCAATATTTCATCAGCTCGTACGACAATAAGTGTGTGAGGAAGGCCAGGGCATGCGTAGCAGCACACACACGCGTGTACACTAACAAAACCCACACGGTAATGTACTCTGTCTTCGTTGACACATATAAACAAATATGCCATTCATTATTACTGTCACTATATCGACTGCACCAGCAAAAAGCTAACTTATTTTTTTAAAATTATTATTATGATTCATTCTTCAAGTTTTGAGCTTTAACTTTATTTTTTACAACTTTTTGTGAAGATTTTAACTCAAAGGCCGAGGGATGTATTTGATCCAAAGGGACATTTATGCCTTAATATCAGGACAAAGCTGAACAATCCTCATATCTTCTTCTCTGCAGAGAGAAGACACTGCATTTTTATGGCAAAAGAAACCAGTGAAGCAGATAACATTAAAGCTGCTATGAGGAACTCTCCTTCTGTGTTGATTTTAGCACCATAGTCCCTTTAGAAAACCTCTCATTTTACTCCAGCGGGGTCTGACAGTCTGCCCCGCTCAGTCCTGGTTCTCCCGTGCCTCCCTTCTCTCTAGCTTGCCCAGCAGTATGGCCTCCAGCAGCGTGGTGTCGGTGTCGAAGCAGCGAGCCGAAGCTCCTCCTGGCCGGAGGAGGAGACACTTCTACCGTGCGCTGAGCTCTCGCCCTCCCACCGGAGCACCAACTGCAGGTCGAAGGTGCGGCAGCAAAGCCGGATCTGTGTCCGTCCAAGGTGGATTGGTTGCTGCTGGAGGGGGCCCACTGGAGTCTGAACTGGAGGAGTTTCTGGTGAACCAGCATGATTTGGTCCGATTTTGTGTGAGATGGTGGCACGGATGAGTTATACTTAACGAATATCTGTACAGAAATAGCCATCCTTCTTACTGATGGTCTCGTCTACTTATGGTATAAAGGCATCAGGATTAAACTGAGACTGGTTCATAACCAGTTCAAAGTATCTCACAGTCTAAGGCAGGGGCGTCATTAGGCCTATTTTTAGGGGGGCTGAAGCCCCCCTAAAATGTTCTTCAGCCCCCCCAAATAATTTGGCTTTAATAAAAAAAAAAAAAATATATATATTTTTTTGGTGATGCCATTAAATTAAACTATTGTTTCTCACACGGACAAGTTATTTATAACTCTAACATGCTACATATGTGTGTGCGTTCTGGTTTGTATGTTTTCTCCCCCTTCAAATTACAATCCAACAGCCTATCATCATACTTAACGATATAAAGTTGACACTGTCAGGTCCATTCTCCGTCCATTGTGTGCGGTCCCTTTAAGAATTAGGATTTGGGAGCTAGTTTATCCGTCTTTCCTTTACAAGCAGGAAAATTATTTCTCTCTCTTTATTTGAGAAAAGTTCATATTTGTGTTGTCAAATTTCACTATGACCCTGAAATTCGGTCTCTTGTGTTATCATATACTGAATGCAAGCAAAACTACAGAGCAACATCACACTCTTTCTGATTGAACCAATCTATGAACTGTCTGAAACAATGGATATCCACGGCCCCAAATGGGCCCCAAAAAAAATTGCCGCGCGCTAACATGCCACTCCCCTTGGGGCTAAGCCCCCCCTTTCTTTCAATCCTAGAAACGCCCCTGGTCTAAGGTAAGCTCAGTTCCGTTATTGCATTTGTTCATAGAGTTTTAGGTCTTCTAGCCTGCGACCAGACCTCATTGTGCAATAAGTACAGAATCAATAAAGGAGTGGTTAAGAGCTTTTGCTACTTCAGCTTTCCATCTCCTTTGCATTAACCCACCTCACTCTTGAGCTACTATGCACAATATAGTATATACTATGCCATTTGACTAGCTAAACTAAATGGGATGCAGCTATTTATACCTGTATTCATAACACATGGCCTTTTGCTGCAATGACATGTAATTCTATGCTCTATTGATTGAACTGTCTCGTTACTTTCCTCTACATCTTCTTCCTGGCTGATGGAGCTGGAATAACGGTTCTGGCCTGGACTGATCATTCAGTGTATGTTTATTCTGTTAGATACTTGTACATTTGCACATTGTGAATATTTGATCATTCTTAAAGAGTGGAGCTCTTTCTTAGAGATTAGATTTTAGTTTTTGATTGACTACCGAACTATTCATGGTTCATTGTTTATTGTTATGCACCAGTCACCAAGTCAAATTCCTTGTATATGTCATATTTGCTCAAACTGTTGCCATATCCTGACAGTAGTACACGAGACAGATAATCTGTGAAAAAATCAGGTTCCTCTGGCTCCTCTTGGAGCTCCTAATGGCATTTACAAGATTCCACCAAGCCCAAAGGAAAACAGCCAATCAGAACCGAGGAGTCTCTTAATGTCGCTGTCAATCAGCTTGTAAATTCCGATCAAACTGTCAAACTAAGCAGTGCTGATCAAATATGAGTCAAAATTCATTTACTGCATTGTCTGAAATGAGAAAGTTTGTTCCAGTTGGTGGGCGGTGCTTGGTTTTGGCTATAGACTGTTTTCAACATGGCCGCCACGCCACAAAGTTTGTCATTTTACAGCGAAACAGTACACCAAAATATGCTTCTGAAAACATGAGGCAAGAAATAGGCACTGCAGTATCAGAGTGATGATTCATATTTGATCAGCGTTGCCTAGTTTGACAGTGTGATTAGAATTCATGAGCAGTGATTGACAGCTGTGTTCCAGACTCCTCTCACATTTGTTTTCTTGGTAATGTCATGAGGAGCTCTAAAAGGAGGAAGAGCTACCTGATTTGTTTTTTACAGATTATCTGTCTCATGTACTACTGTCAGGATATAGTGACAGTTTGAGCAAATGTTACACAACGCATGCTGGGAGAGGAAAACTGCAGCGGCCTCAATCAGAGGGCAATTACATCATGCAACCTTTCACATATCGAGCCAAAGCAAGCCGAAACTAACACCTTCCTCTGAATGTCAGCCTCTCCCGACCTAGTTTCACTTTTGACTATATCCTTATTTACACATTGAGGTGAAACAGAAGTTGAATGACATCTCTAATTGGAAAAGAGACAATGCGCTAATGGATTAATACTATCTTTTCAACTGCTGCTGATTGTCTTTTATTTTTATCGTCACACCTTTCTATTTGAGCAAATGAATGACCAATATAGATCTATTGTTACTGGAGCCATAGTGAGCTGTGAATGTTGCACATGCAGCTACGTTGCATCACAACTAGTTTCATTTCAAACTTTGCGTGTTAAAGTCTTTCCCAACATGCCGTGTGACACGCATACACTCTCACTCATAAATGGCCGCTGCTAATGGCGCTCCACCATGATGGACTTGTAAAGAATTGCTTTTCTGATGGCTGTAGCTGCTGAAGATGATACCATAGCCGAAGGCCATAGCACTAAGAAGGAGACCCAATTATACAAAGTCACTGCTCGTGTCTTTGATAAAGTACTTTCAAAGATGCAAGCATAGAAAAAAAGCCTCTGGTGAAAATGGTATCAGCCAACATTTCCTGTAACATGTATGAAACGGACACTGGGTGTGATGTGAGCCCCTATCATGAAATAAAACTGTATCATAAAATGGAAATATAATTGAAAGTAAAGTACAAGGACTTCAAAACTCTAACTTGCTTCTTCCAGCTTTTATTTAGTAATTTGTCAAATCTTTTCAAAGTAAATATTATCTACTTAAAACTATAATCAGACAGTATGTCGTTAACAACTATGTTGCTGTAGACTGTTTTTCAGCCTATGTTTACCTTTTGTAATTTTTGAAACGAACTAGGAAACGTGACAATCAATACATATTAAATATACAGTATATTGTCCATCCATCCATCCATTTTCCTCCGCTTATCCGGGGTCGGGTCGCAGTGGCAACAGGCCAAGCAGGCTGACCCAGACTTCCCTCTCACCGGCAACATGTTCCAGCTCATTCTGGGGGATCCCAAGGCGTTCCCAGGCCAGCTGGGAGATGTAATCCCTCCAGCGTGTTCTGGGTCTTCCCCGGGGTCTCTTCCCAGTTGGACGTGCCTGGAATACCTCCAGTGGGAGGCGTCCAGGAGGCATCCTAATTAGATGCCCGAACCACCTCAGCTGACTCCTTTCGACGGAGTAGCGGCTCGACTCCAAGCTCCCTCCTGATGACCGAGCTCCTTACCCTATCTCTAAGGCTGAGCCCGGCCACCCTATGGAGGAAACTCATTTCGGCCGCTTGTAGCCGCGACCTTGTCCTTTCGGTCACGACCCAGAGTTCGTGATCATAGGTGAGGGTAGGACCGTAGACCGAGTGGTAAATTGAGAGCTTTGCCTTCCGGCTCAGCTCCCTCTTCACCAAGACGGTCCGGTGCAGCGCCTGCTTTACTGCTGCAGCCACACTGATCCGTCTGTCGATCTCCCGCTCCATCTTACCCTCACTCGTGAACAAGACTCCGAGATACTTGAACTCCTTCGCTTGAGGTAGGCACTCCGTCCCCACCTGGAGGGAGCAATCCACCGGTTTCCGGCAGAGCACCATGGCCTCAGATTTGGAGGTGCTAACTCTCATCCCCGCCGCTTCACACTCGGCTGCAAACCGCCCGAGTGAATGCTGGAGGTCACGATCCGAGGAGGCTAACAGAACCACATCATCTGCAAACAGCAGAGAGGCGATCCCGAGACCCCCGAACCTGACGTTCTCCACCCCCCGACTGCGCCTAGATATCCTGTCCATGAAAGTCACGAACAGGACCGGAGACAAGGGGCAGCCCTGGCGGAGGCCAACACCCACCGGGAACGTGTCTGACTTATTGCCGAGAATGCGGACACAGCTCCTACTGCAGTCGTACAGAGACTGGATCGCCCGTTGTAATGGGTCCGACACCCCATACTCCCGCAGCACCCCCTACAAGAACCCCCGAGGGACCCGGTCGAAAGCCTTCTCCAAGTCCACAAAGCACATGTAGACTGGTTGGGCAAACTCCGAGAACCCCTCCAGTAGTCTTGCGAGGGTAAAGAGCTGTTACTGTTCCACGGCCGGGACGGAATCCGCATTGCTCCTCTTGAATCTGAGGTTCGACAAATGGTCGGAGCCTCCTTTCCAGCACCCTGGCATAAGCCTTCCCCGGGAGGCTGAGTAGTGTGATACCCCGGTAATTCGAGCACACTCTCCGGTCCCCCTTTTTGAAAATGGGAACCACCACCCCGGTCTGACAGTCCATGGGCACTGATCCCGACCCCCATGCGACATTGAAGAGGCGTGTCAGCCAGGACAGCCCAACTATGTCCAGCGCTTTCAGCATCTCAGGGCGGATCTCATCCACCCCTGGCGCCTTGCCACCGGGGAGCCTTTTGACTACCTAAGAGGCCTCTGCCAGGGATATGGGTGAGCCTCCCACTAGATCTTCAGGCGCTGCCTCCTCTGCAGAGGACATGTTGGTCGGGTTTAGGAGTTCCTCAAAGTGCTCTTTCCACTGCCCGACGATGTCCCCTGTCCGGGTCAGCAGTTCCCCCCTGCTGAGAACAGCCTGGGGTAAGCCCTGCTTTCCCTTCCTGAGTCGTCGGATGGTTTGCCAGAACCTCCTTGAGGCCAACCGAAAGTCCTTCTCCATGGCCTCCCCGAACTCCTCCCATGCCCGAGTTTTAGCATTCGCGACCACCGCAGCTGCAGCCCTTCTGGCCTGCCGGTACCTGTCAGCTGCTTCGGGAGACCCCTGGGCCAACCAGGCCTTGAAGGTCTCCTTCTTCAGCTTGACGGCTTCCCTCACCTCCGGTGTCCACCACCGGGTTCTCGGGTTGCCGCCACGACACCGGCCACAGCTCCTAGCGGCCGCATCCACAATAGAGGCTTTGAACATGGTCCATTCGGATTCCATGTCCCCAACCTCCCTCGGGATGTGTGAGAAGTTCTTCCGGAGGTGGGAGTTAAAGACCTCCCGGACAGGGTCCTCCGCCAGACGTTCCCAGTTCACCCTCACTACATGTTTGGGCTTGCTGGGTCTTTCCAACCGGTTCCCCTGCCCTCTGATCCAACTCACCACCAGGTGGTGATCAGTTGACAGCTCTGCTCCTCTCTTCACCCAAGTGTCCAAGACATACGGCCGCAAATCAAATGATACGATTACAAAGTCGATCATTGATCTCCGGCCTAAGGTGTTCTGGTACCAGGTACACTTATGAGCCACCTTATGTTCGAACATGGTGTTCGTTATGGCCAAACCATGGCATGCACAGAAGTCCAATAACAAAACACCATTTTGGGTTCAGATCGGGCAAGCTGTTCCTCCCAATCACCCCCCGCCAGGTTTCTCCGTCATTGCCCACGTGAGCGTTGAAGTCCCCCAGGAGAACTATGGAGTCGGTAGGCGGCGCCCTTTCCAGGACCCCTCCCACCGACTCCAAGAAGGTCGGATACTCTGAACTGCTGTTTGGTGCATAAGCACAAACCACAGTCAGGGCCTTGCTCCCCGCAACCCATAGGCGCATGGAGACGACCCTCTCGTTCTCCGGGGGCTCGTGAGTATCCCTACTCCCGCCCGGCGCCTCTCACTCTGGGCAACTCCGGAAAAGGACAAAGTCCAACCCCTCTCCAGGAGCTTGGTTCCAGAGCCAGCGATGTGTGTGGAGGTGAGTCCAACTATATCTAGCTGGTATCGCTCCACCTCCTGCACCAGCTCTGGCTCTTTCCCCACTAGCGAGGTGACGTTCCACGTCCCTAGAGCTAGTCTATGCTGCCGGCGATCGGCTCGCCCCGGCCTCCTGCCTGACCCGCCGCCCGGTCTGCATTGCACCCGACCCCGATGCTTATCCCTGCGGGTGGTGGGTCAACAGGGTGGCTGCTCCATGCTGTTTATTCGGGCTGAGCCTGACCGGGCCCCATGGGCGATGGCCTGGCCACCAGACGCTCGCCGACGAGCTCCCCTCCTGGGTCTGGTTCCGGGAGGGTGCCCCGGTTTCCCTGGTCCGGGCGAGGTGACTGAGTCCGTGGGCTGCTTTTCATTGGGATCGTTTTGAACAGCTCTTAGTCTGGGCTCTCCCCTGAGACCTGTTTGCCTTGGGAGACCCTACCAGGGGCTAATGCCCTGGACAACATAGCTCCCAGGATCACTGAGCCACTCAAACTCCTCCACAACGTTAAGGTGGCGATTCGATTACCTTTTGTAATTTTTGAAACTAACTAGGAAACGTGACAATCAATACATATTAAATATATATTGTAATACATTTATTACAGTGTATATTTCTTCCCCTGTATTTACAATATAGCAAATGTTTTTTTTAAATTAATGTCACCTGAAAATGAGTAAAGTCAGAATTCAGATTAATATTGTTGGACTATGAGACTCATTTTGTCATCATGTCGGTGCTTCAGACACTGAGAAGAATGACCGTAAAATAAAATGGCAGGCCAAATCATTAGAAGCCTGTTGCCGTGGAATCCTCTGGCGTGTTTGAAGTGGATGGTTATGTCTGGCTGGAAATGCCCGCTGCAGTTAACCGTCAGCAAATTGCATACTCGAGAGCTGAATGGAAGTGTTTTGACTCTCCAGATATTGTTCGTTAAAAAGCCCTCCCTTCTCTTTGATCGTCTTCGTTGTTTTCCACAAAATAAAGTGCCATGGCTGCATTTGTGCTGTGCACTCACTCTGGAGCGATGCAGAGTGCCACGTGGATTGCTGGTCTCAGAGGGCCATTCATTTTGGATTAACAAGAGTTCAGTGGGAATCTCTCACCCTGAGGCCACTCCTGGGCTTACACTGTGTTATATCTATACTGAACCCCAGTGACAAAATCCATGGTTCAAATCTGAATCAACAAAGTTTCCTGGCTGGAATCGGACACAAATCACTCACTGGGGCTGAAATGCGGGTGACAACGAGACTTGAAGTGGTAACATTTAAACTTGGTATTACGGTCATAGGATGTTGGACCGATTGGTGTAACCGTGCGTCTAACATGTTGGACCTTTATTCAATCAACCATTGTGTGGCCTATAGTTCAAATGAAATCAAAGTGATCAGACATTCAGCCTCGACATTCAGCCAACCACAGTCTAGGTAGACCCGCCACTGTTTCATAATGAACTTTATGAAACTGTGTAATATCTTTACAATTTTTAAATGGTGGGGGTCCTCGCAGTCAGCCCTGGGCATTCAACTCGGCAGGTTAGGGAACTGCCACTCCATTCTGCTGGCTGGCCCTCGTCGGCCACGTTTCCTCTGGTGTGTCTGCGACTGGCTGTAGGTCAACTTGGAAAGGCCAGTTGGGAAAGTACTGCACCCTCTTGGACTTTAGTGCTCACTGCTTCCTCCATCCCTGCAGGGAGCGACGGGGCCGATTGAAGGAAGGATTGATGGAAGGAAACAAAATTTGTATGGGAATCACTGTATTACATCATCCAAAAGCTGGATGCCCCCCAACTTCAAAACTTACTGGGATCGTTGTGGTTACATGGCATGTGTCATGCTCGACCACGGATGAACTGTACACCACAACCTTTTGTTTTAAAGACATATTGATGAAATACCTTAAAGTGCATTAGCCGAAGCTAATATGAGTTCTAATTTAGCAAAATCAAGTGAATATCTTTTCTGGACCATCTTCCTATACAATTCTTTCTTCAGTGCAGGTTTGTTACTGTGACAAAACAAGTGTGTCAACAAACCACTCGACTGTCGTAATGAAGATACACAGTCGGTTTGGATAACTAAAACAGACGAAGCAGCATATGAGCTGTAGTTTAACTTAAAGCGGATCAATATCAAAAGTAAAATGCTCCCCTTGTTCACCGGCTAGTTGCTCACTGTACTGCCGTGTGATGCTGAGCAGGTGGTTTATACAGTGGTTTATCAGAACTGTTTTACTGAACATAGCTGTCTGAGAGTGGTACGATTTGTAGAGGTGATGATTCTCCTGGGGTTCATCACCATAAACGACCCCTTTCACATTATTTATAGTCATTTGATCAAATGTTAATAAATATTGACCGGTGCAGCTTTAAGGGTATTACTCCTTCTCATCTTCACCGTAGATCAAAATGTGTTGATCATTATAATCTACAGTACAATGATATTTCTCATTCCGTGTTGTGGAGGAATAATTGCTTGTATCCCAAAAAAACCAATTGTAATTATTGTCTCTGAATCTGCATTTGTAAAAAGGGCCTAAGCACTGTGGAGAACTTGGATCAATACCAATTACTGCTGTGGCACATTGATTGATACTGTCGTTAATATTTAATCAACATTGGGATGCTCTTCTTTACATACTTTATCTCTTTTATGTCTGTTCTCCAAAAGTTAAAGAGGTATGCATTCCGGGGTTATGGCTCTTCTACATCAATGGCTGTCCATTTGAGATGATTGGTTAAGAAATAAAAGTCACTACATTTACCATCGCCCTATTCTCAGTGTCAACCGCTGCAACGCCGTGGGCCATAAATGTGGGAAACTCATTGCTCATCTCTTTTTCCCCCCGAAATAACTCATCCTCCAGCTCCTCTGGTCCACCCAGACAGTGAGGTTTTTAAGTATTTGGACTCAATACAATGGCACACAGTGATGAGCTGAGGCAGTGTGCAAAAAATAAAAGGCATGTTTATAAAATGATGGATGGCGGGCAGTGAAGTGGTTAGTGGGATCATTTCCCAACTGGAGGGCCCAGGATTGATGCCTGCTGGCAGGTATTATATGCACGTCCATCAAAAGAAAAAAAAAGATATAATACACCCAGAATGCATGTAGGTGGAAATGTACAAAATAGCAGATGTGTCACATTGTATCGTTATCTTTGTGGGCATAGATTTAATAAAAGGAAATCAATAAGGGGAAATCTGCTATTTGTCATCAGTGAACTTTAATGAGTATCTTCACTGTATTGCCAATTCAGCATATTTGCAGGTCAATTACCTGCACTAGCAACTGTGTGAGGCTGTAGGCACAGTGAGTGGAACGATAGTGTCGGCATGCTAACATGCTCACAATTAGAGATCTTCCAATACCTGTGCACAGGTTGGTGCTGCGGCGCTGCCTGCCAGCCCTTTCTTTCTACATAGGGTTTGCCTTTGATAAGGGTCTTCAATAGAATATTTTTATTTCATAAATATTTTTATAATTATAATTATTTCAAGAAACGCTTGATGTTAACTCAATGCAGTATTTAACTGCATTAACATTGAATGCATTTACTTAACGCATTGAATATTAAACGTATATCTTTTCTAAATGTCTGGTGTACCTTTTCAAGATAAAATAAACGGATGTGGAAATGGCATTAAAGATGGTAAGGAACGTTCATTTATGTGCAAATTTACTCTTCTTGCGGTTTATATATAAGGTATGTCGTGGATTGGGCCGCGTTGGTTTATCATTTTAAAAAAAGTGGGTCCCCAGAAAAAAAAGGTTTGTGAAACACTGATTCAGCAGATGTGGATATGTGGCCTACTGATGGCACTAGATGATCACCACAGTCGTTAGGATTCATCCTCTGGGCCCCATGAATGCATGTACGAAATGTCATGGCTTTCCATCGCGTAGTTGCTGAGATATTTCAGTCTGGACCGAAATGATCCAACCAGCTTTCATTGATTCGTAGAACCCCGCGGCTAGCATGGTCTAAAAAGTCCTTGCTCAGGTAAAGTTACACCAAGCTTTGCACTTACTGTTGCAACAGCTTTGGCCCTTAGTCGAACTGCTGTATTGCTTAGAGTGATGTCTGAAAACTTTTTTTTCCCCATCTAGCTCAGGGAACTCTCTTGCTATGAGCTTGGAATATAAGCTTCAGGCAATTTTTCATCTGTTATTTGTTGCAAGCAGAGTTGGATTGATTGTTGACGAGGAGGAAGGGGGAGTCTGGGGAACCCCACCGGGATGGGCACCCGCGCTCAATTAAGTGGCGGCCTTATTATGTGTCTCAGAAGACGCTATTAGAGGAGCGGCTGGACTGACGCTACACAGTGTCCATTACTGCAGTCTGAAAAGACTGTCCACTGGTGGATGTATTCCAGTAAAGGGGAGCAGTGACGCTAATGCCTGCAGCATGCACTTAATAAAGTATCATGAAGTTTTCTTTTCTTCTTCTTGTAGTAGTGCTTGATGACACAGACGGAAGCAGACGTACACTATAGGACAGAGTTTGAGAAGGACAAATGCTCTTAAAATGTAATGTTTCCTTACTTCATGCTTATTTTGAAATTGCATTGTAATTTCATCATGTTTACATTCGCACTTCATCAAGCCCCCTCTCTTCCTCACTCTTTCTGTTATATCGATAGCTGTTGCTACATTTCCAGTTTAATATTTGAACAAGTAGTGGCTATAATATAGAGAGGCAGCCCACACTTCCTTTTTCCTCAATAGTCTTGCATCATCTGTTTCCAGTGGCGAGCCATGCATTTTATACCTGGGCCTTCACTGCTGTCTTGCAGCTGAAACACAGCTACGGTTATTATTAGTTTCGTGTCAAAATGAAGCCAACACCTATAGATAGAGTGCGTCTCCTCTCTGCTCTGACTGCAGCTGGGACTGCTGCGCCTGTGTGTGCTTTGGGGCGGCGGAGGGGCTCACGGCAGCTCCCGCTGCTCGTTCACGACAGTGCAGAGCGTACGTGCTTTCACGAGTCAAAACACCACAAAATTCTCTAACAACACCAGAAAAAGTCGCTAGATTTGTCACTAGTAGCTTTTGACAAAAAAAGTCGCCATGAGGGTTTGGAAAGTCGCCAGATTTAGCGAGAGAGTCGCCAAGTTGCCAACACTGGCACCGGCTAAATATGTCCCCAGAGCAACATTCAGACAAAGCTTTACAGGCCATCAAATCTTAACAGGGAAGAGAAAATCTAAAGAAAAAGTTGTTTTGTGGGGGTAGATTTGTGCGGCTGATCCATTCAGCATGTGGTTGAAGTTAAGAAGCTGAGCAAAAGTCAGAGAAGTGTGGAGAGGAAAAGCCCCCTCCTCGGTGCTCAGACTATATACTGCGCCGTCACGGAAGGTTTCTTGGTATAGACAAGAGTCCGCCGGGATACCTCACAGGCAGACACTCAGGATATCCATAATTCTGCAACCAGTAGCTGTGCTCGTTGGCTTGAAACAGCAGCCTGCATGCTTTGAGTAAATTCACTTTTTTTTTCGAAGGTAATTAACAATGGCATAAATCTGAGTAGGTGGAGGGTGACGAAATTGGAAAACGTTTAGCAATTTGAAAAACACAATGCAAGATCAATTCATTGAAGAAAAAGAAGACGTCATGATGTATGAGTAAACCTGTATACTCACAATTCCACAATGTGTCACGCAGGCATCCATCAAGGAAGACACAAGCTGTGGCCGAAAGTCTGAAATACCGTAGGAATGTGGATGCAAGTCTTTATTGTCAATGAAGAAAACTGAGGAGATGAAAACGGATGATCCTCACGTTACAAAATTCAAAACATCCAGTATAATAATACATCCGTGTCACTTATTTATCTTTGGTGAGAGGTTTTGCTTCATCGATGAAAATGGTAATTTGTCTCATCAGGACATAGAGTACATCCATAGTTCTGCAACCCCTCGCTGGTGCTCTGCATTTTAATATATTGACAACTTAAGCATTAGAGCAGAGTTAATTCAGTCTGAATATTTGAGCAGGAATATTTGTAAGAAATTTCTGACAAATTCAGAAACATACCGAACAAACATTGGAAAGGTACAACTAAATCATAATCAGTGCTTAAACTGGCACTCTACCGACTGTAGGTTAAGGTTTATCATAAGGTGTGAAAATTAACATGAACTAAAATTAGCATGAGTTTAGGATGAGACAAAAAAAGGTATGTTCTTCAAATACACCTTGGTATTCATTTGCTTGACGTAATCTGCCACAGGCATTTGCAGGGCTGTGCTTTGAACACGCGCAGCATTCTGAAGCAAGGTGGGGAAATTATGCTGTGTTTTACTCTAAAAGAAAGCTTGGCATGCTGCCTTGAATGGACATTTGTGGAAATGTGGGCCACCTGGAAAGGACGAGATAAGTGAAGCCGCATGTCTGCCCATTTCTGCTGCTTCTGCTGCTGCTATTTTGATACATACTATACCATCCACCCAAAGCATGATTAGAACTAGTCAGTGTGCAGAGTATTTTACTATTCTGGCTCCATTTTGATGTTTTGTAGGGTAATCTTCTTATTGTCTTTGATGAATGATTATCCAGTCTAAAACAGCATGATGGTACAAGTACATGATGGTACATTTCTGTCAGTTACAGTAGCATTATACTTTCACCATTCATTGCAGTCACAAGAAATGTTAATACTGGAAAATCTGAAAAAACTTAAAAGTTTGGCATGTTTAGAGGTTCTGAACCCAGGTATACAGAGACAACAAACAAAATCACAGTTACTAGATGTAACTCCAGTTCTACGAGTATGTGCTTAGCCCTCTAACAGGCTTCCCTATTGGTTAAGTCCATTGAGGCCCCACCCACAAAACAGATCAACGCAATAATGTCCGAAAAAAAGGTTCAGCTCATCCTCTATAGCACCCCCCCCCTCTGTCTATTGTGTCTGCTCCCACAATGAGGGAACCAGGGACGTGTTTGCCGCATCAACTTAAAAGGTGGTACTATGTTGGCAACATGTCTCCGCTGTCCCCAAGGGACCCACAAATGTGCTTTTCTAAGAAAATGCTTAGCATTTAGCACCTCTGCTAAACTGCACTATAGGAAGCTTCGGATATTCCTGTCAGAAAAAAAGAGTGTAGTACAATTAAAAATTCCGTCGGTGATGCAGTTCTGAAGTTACCTTTGAAGGTATATTTTCTCGCAAGATACTCTTAGTTGTGATATGAATGCTCGAACTGTAGAGCATCAAAAAATGATGTACCCCAATTGTGACCAATATGTACCTTTCAACAAAATATGTAGCATCATAGTATTGAGAAATCGTCCTCCTACTTTTGGGGTTTTTAATGTTTAAGTAGTTAGTTAATCAGAGTGGTTAACCTGCTGACTCACGAGGCTTTATTCACAGGATCAACATGACTGAAATGTGTCATAATGTGGGTTTCGGTAACTTTTTCATTAATGGTCTGGCTCTAGACAGAAGGGGGCAATGTAGACCAACCAGTCATTAGACTCACTGGCGTCCCACCAATGAACACTGCCAATTTTGTTCAAGCAGACCAAGCTATTCTGTGGACATAATTTACACCTGTGACTGTGGACTGCTGATCAAAACATGAGTAATGAATCATGAGCTGTGTGTGACAACGTTCTATTCGTGATTTCCAAAACAGCTGAAGCTAAATACAGATTAGAGAAGTATTAATGACTTTAAAGCCAACTTTTTGTTCATGTCATTCTTCGTAATGATGACTTTTATTGTTGATAGTGTTAATTGACGTGTTGCATTTGAAATAGAATTTCCTGAAAATTGTAACTCCTTTATTTATCTTAATGACAGCCTTTACAGTGTTTGTATGCACATCCAGAGTTAAGGATTGTATAAAAACTTACTTCCAAGCACATTTTAAAACTCACGCTGCAGCAGCTTTTCAAAGTATAATGATGAATCCTTCTCTTTCCCATCTTCACTCAGGCTCAAACACAAGAAGCCTTTAGCGATTCAGGGTCTTGCCTGAGGACAACATCTCTCCCGTGTAACAAACTGGCTCGTTGGCGCCCTGGGACTGGGCAGCAGTGAGTGTGAGAGCAGTGAAAACACACATTTGTCGTTTTTCTGTCTCACACACACTTTCTTAAAAACATTTTCTTGAATTTTGCGCTCGGGCTGCAGTTCCAATTGGTTGCCGCTTGCTTGCTAACCTGTGGATTTCATAATCCTCAAAGTCCCTTTGAATCAAATCACTCAATGTTGCTGCTGGCGGGGCAGTGACAAACACAAACACACACACACGCTGATAGACCATCATTGATTTCAGCGTGCGGGCCAAGACAGTAAAAGGTACATTTTGAAGTCCAAGCAGGATCCGTCAGCTGTGAAGGTCAGCTAAAGGTCTTTTCTATCACTCTCGGTGTACTGCGCACTGCTCAGACATCCCCTGCCTTTCATTACTCACTTGAAGTCACTTTGAAAGCGAGGATGGAGGATGGTGATGGTGATGGGCAGATACATATTGCTCTTGTCATGTGAAAACGTCTCGAGATGTTTTGCATCTATCGACTTCAATGAAAGGTTGCATCATCTGCTCTTTGGCTTCGAAAGCTCCACTGGATAAACTCCAAGCTACGTGCTAATCAAGTTAAAACAGCAAGAAGGCTCAGAGCCTACATTACTTCCTACGGCAGCCCCTGTTGTTCGTCTGCTGCAGATGTTCAATGCTTCACCGGTGGCCAACGCTCTCGTCAATGTCGTGGTGTGATGAGAGCAGCTGGCACCAACAGGATCAACAAACAACTGATACCAACATGCAGGGCCGTTTCTCAGGGGACTAATCTTGTTGTTAGTATAATATTTGATTTTAATTATATAATTTTTAGTCCCAGTGAAACAGACTTTATCTTCTTCACTGGGAGTATTTCCCAGTGAATGGGAATATTTGAGCGGTTACAAGAGGGATCATCAGGGGGCGACTCCTCTGGTTGTATAGAAGTCTATGAGAAAATGACTCTACTTCTCTCTTGATTTATTACCTCAGTAAACATTGTAAACATGAGTTTATGGTCTCAATCTCTAGTTTCAAGTCTTCTTCAATACAGCATGATGTTCATTTTGTAAATGATGGTCCATTTAGAGTCAAACAGACCATAAAGCAGAGTATGCTTTTTATACAGGTCGCTACCGCTAACCAGAGTTATATACGGCGTCTCTACGTCACTCTTCCACAGTCCAAACACGGTCACTTCTGTTCTTTGGTTGCAAAAAAACAAGATAGCGACAAAGATGGCGACGAAATGGGTTAGGCGAAAAATCGCCAAACTCGAGGCTTCAAAACTGCAGTCTATAAAACCAAAGGTTGACGTCAGGCCGATTTCGCTACTTCTTAAATACAGTCTATGCTCCACATTTACCTCCCTTGTTGCTAAAAGTTGCAGCTTGATTGATGGATTGATGTGAGAATGCTATTGGTTGGAGTTGGTTGGCACTAGCTTATGTAATCAAACCTCATATATTGTTTTACAGGAAGATAAGATGATTGGATTTTTATATAAAACAGAAGAAATTGATTGTTTTTTGCATAAATTGTTAATTAAGTGCACAATATGACTGTGGATGTGATCTAAAATGGTTAGAAAGACATTTTTCATTTCATCCCCACATTCACTTAATTTAACTTTGGACGCTCTGTAAGGCGGCCCATCCCGTCTACGTTGTTAAATTATGCATAAAAAATCCTCTCATGATGAATATTGTTCTTATCTAGTCTTTTGTTTTTTGCTTAAGGAGTTTTGACATTTTTGATAATCAGGGTTTTCGGCCAACAAGAGAACTTCTGCTCTTCTCCACTGTTGTCCTGCACAGGGATTTATTTTATTTCTCTTTCTGTAATCCTAACGTACAAAATATCAATAGGCGAGGTCTATGCTTCTGTCATCGCTGCAGAAATTTAGAAAAGTGTTTTTTCTGGAACTTTTTTTAAGCTTTACATTTCAGGACAATTTGACTCCATGAAATTCTTATGAATAGTGAATAGAGAAGGTGTACGGAACCAATAAATGTTAGCTATAAAGTATTCATGTGACGGATCACCAGCTGCACCGTGATGGATGTCCTGACAGTGTTGGAGACGGGAGCTTCACTGCAAAGATATCCATTCGTTAGTACTGTATTTCCACATGTCCATCAGCTCAGCACCTCTTATTTCTCTCTTCATTTTTATTCCCCATCTTTCTCTCCAGCTTTTTTTTCTTCTAACATGGACGTTTCTCATGACTTGATTGCTTCCTTTCCTGCTGTGATGCTACGCTCTGTTGCCCACTGAAACAGCTATCTGGACATTGCCTTGACATCGAGCAAAGTGGAGAATAATGGAAGAATGAAAAAAAGAAGAAAAGGAAGGATGACCACCTGTGGTATTAGAGCATGGAGACATGCACTGAAACGTGAGCTGTAAAGTTGTGGCCTTTTTTCCTGTTTGATGTTGTTTGATGGTCAACTGCCGTAATGACTCAAACGCTAATGAATGAGAGACTGAAACAGTTCTTTATTGATTTGAGGGATAACTGTAAAAAAATAAATCATGTGTGTCGACTCAGTTTTCTCTGTCACAACCACCAGATATGTAGTTCACACAGAGGGGCAGAACTTACTCACAATTACAAATCCATCTGCTACTTCAGCTCCACGGACAGCGCCATTGATTCCTCAAGCACAGTTAGGCTTTTGATATTTCAGAGCCATGGTCGGGGCCATAGATTGTAACGTGGACAAGCCTCAGTCAGATAAAGGATCAATGAGTCAGGCAGACTAGACCAACATATTCTGCCCCTGCACTCTCTGCTGCTCATGGGTTGGAGAGAGGGGGAGAGCAGGTTAACGAGGGGTGATACATCTTGGTCATTTTTCCTACAGCCAGAACATGACGTCATCACGGCCTGCGTTCCAGACATGACGGTCACAGATGCACTGATCAAAGCACTATTAACAATTCCCTTTTAGATGCTTGAGGTCTTAATATATAATATATTTTGCAGCCAAATCAAGCTGTTTACAGGATATTCAACTTTTCTTTCTCTATAATGCATTTCATACTTGACTTCTTCCTTTACAGGGTTTGTATAAATGCAATAAACATGAATATGAGATACTAGTTCAAAGTTAATCACAATCCCTCCTCTGCGTTGTGGAGGTTGGTTTATGGTGTTTTGCCAGTTACACTGGTTGTCTTCTTGATTCTTAACAGTACATTTTGTTTTTATGTCCTCTGGCATTTCAGGGAATAATGGAGCCAACAACGCATTGTTCATGAACGCTTTTGTGAAAGCACAAACAAAGCTTAATTTTGTTAAGTAACATTGTTACATTTGTGTATCAAGTTTGTCCTTATGTAAGTTTTTCGTGTCCCAACTAGTACCGGGGAGTTCAAGTCCATGTTGCTTTAGTACGTGCAGTTTTCCCTGTTTTTTTAGGTATTAGTACCTTTTAGGGAAAGGGTGCTGGCAGTCACTGGAAGTAAAGCAATATTTTGCAAGAGTTATGACATCCTAGTGTTGTTTATTTAAATCATCATAATCGTTGTCACGACCCCAGCCAGCCCCTTATCATGTCCATATTTGATGTTCTGTTTACTCTCCTGTCCTTTCAGAACTCTTTTACCTCACCTGAGCTTCCCCGCCCACCTACTCACCTGCATCTCATTCCCTCATAAGCCCCTCGGGACTTTCGCTGCGCCCCAGACAACTCAGAATCCGAAACATATTCGATATATAACCCACTGAAGGTGTTCCTACTTGTAAACCCCGACTGTCGCCGATGTTATTGAGGTGGTTGATTACGGTGAACGATCTCTGAAAGTGTCACACTCCATTTTTCCTCCTCTGTTTCATTTATATATATATATGCAAGCAGGCTGTATGGCCGAGACTACAACTGTGTGTACACTTGCCAAAGAAACGTCAGTTTGTCACGGTCAGCCATGTTTTCTGTTTACGTTTGGCGTTGCCACCTGGAACGCTTGGAGGTCAGAGGTTGGAAATTCAAAGCTCACCCAGGTGATTTTACACCTCAGCTTTTCTGGTTGATCCAGGTAAAATAGAAAAGCTGAGTGAGCAGGAGAGGTTGTGTGCATTGACAATGTTGGACTCGGAATGCGAGGCTGTGGCAATATCCTGGCGACAGTAGCAACCAGTGTGGACCTTGTACATGCTGAACTCAAAAAACTATTCGTAAAAGAGTTTGTGTGCTATTTTGCCAGCACTGATGTAGAGCATTTGAACCTGATAACTAGTTGTAAGTACAGCAGCTTTCAGCACATCCTACACAGCACCAACGCTAAGAAGGTCATTTAAAACAATATCTGCAATGTCATGGAATAATGTACATGTCAAGTCTGAAAAAGATACAACTCGCTTGTTGTTGTTTTGTTTTTGGATGTGATTTCACCATTGGTCTGGTGGAGTGTGCGTGGTTGAACACGCACCCAGCTCCTGCACTCCACTTCTCTGGAGGAGCGAGGGTTGGCTCGGCCGACATCGTCCTCAGCCACTGCAAACAGACAAAGCATTAGTCATGGCTCTGTACCACAGCGCTGATTAATCTGGCAAAGATGGAAAAACAGCACTCACTGGCAAAGCATTATTCCTCTCCTGCCGACAGAGTTTGGGCAATAGCTCTGACTGAGGTCGGACCAGACTTTGTTTCATAGATAGAAAAGTTTGCTGTGAATTTATACAGTCCACAGACTACTACACAGCGCTGCTTTAAAGGGTGACACCGTGGCACTGAAGATGAATGATGGACAGACATGGAGCAATCTAACTGACTGTTTAGCAGCATGATGGTCGCAGACATCCGACACACTGTGGACTAATACTCTGCTGTACGAAACAGAGTCTTTTTATTTGTTCAAACTCCAGTCGTCCTCCAGTTCTACCTCAAATGTAAATTCCCAATATGGAGCAGAGTCGATTCAGCAGTGGTGGGCCGTCAGGGCCTGCAAAGCCTTCTCTGCTGGCCTAAACAGAATCACAAAGTTATAGCTATTTTATAATTCAATCATTTTTCATAAATACTAATAATTTTTCCCATTAGCTTATTTTCTCATTGCACAGCTCCTGTCTTCCTCTGTTGCTCTGCTTCCAGCCTGCAGCGCTGCTTCCAGCACAGCTTGTTTTAAGGAGAGCTTTTATCCAATCAGATTTCACCTCTGTGTCTATGTAAGGAGAGAGGCCCGAGGCCCGTTAGGTAGACTTTGCAGATTAATGTAAATGAGGACGATATTGTTGATTGTCATAGTCTTCAAACAATCAAATCTTTGGTTTGACATGTTGGGCGTATTTTTTGACATGTCAGAGCTGTCTAGGTGGCCTACAAGTACGTCAGCATTAGGCAAGGCAAGTTTATTTGTATAGCACATTTCAACAACAAGGCAATTCAAAGTGCTTCACATAAAACCATTAAAAGCATCAAAACACAAGGCAAAAGAAAAGGTGATTTAAAAACAATTATCAAAAATCTGTTTGGTTGCCGGTATGAATAGTTCTGATGCAGCCTAGTAGTTCGTATTTTGTGATGTTCATCTGTCACCACGCCCAATGCTCCCCCCCCCTTGTAAAGGATTAAATTAAGGCATACTTGTATAGTACACAAAAACAATCCCCAAATAGAAGGGTGACGAACATTTCTCCTGGCCTAAATATCATCATGAATCTGCGGTAAGAGAAGAGGGTAATAAACCAACAGCAACTCATGAGCCAATCATCATCAAAGGCAACACATGCAACTCTCTCACTTCTCTTAGGTGCTGCCACGGTTACGCCACTGTGGCTCCCTCATTAAAGCAGACGGCTCAGTCTGATACCGGATCTCGCCTCCCTCGCACCTCAATTAAGAAGTTTCCTGCATGCCAAGTATAATTGGCCCCAATATAAGGTTCAATTACTTCCTCAAATTACTTGCTTTAATTACTTACTTGGAATTCAATCACTTTTTCGATTAAACTAATTTTGAGAGGCAATATCAACACCATTAATATTATTAGGCACCGGTGTGTGTGTGTGTGTGTGTGTGTGTGTGTGTGTGTGTGTGTGGGGAGAGCGATTGTCTGGCTCAGCCTGCAGTAACTCAGTCACGTACTATTTCCTCCATCTAGTTGAGATTGAGTAGGGTTTTCTAAATATGCTATTTGGCAGATGTGAATATGATCAGGGCTCCGGACTGACTTTTCCACTGGTAATACTGGTACTACCAACTGTCTAGATCGGTCACATGAGCATGATTTGCTCCCACCCTTTTTTTGTCAGAACCTCATCCCCTCCCCACCAGCCTCCTCCTCTCTCCCCGTCTTGGTTTTTGAAATAAACTTCGGCACAGCGGAGTATGGTACCAGCTAAATCTATTGTTCCGTAAGGTTTTACACCGTTCCACACATCCATCGCCCGCTTTGCACTGCTACGTCCAAGGCTATGCCTATTATTCAGTCTGAAAACAAGTGCACATAAAAATGAGGGGTGTGATACGAGAGCTCAGTACAGTATTCATAAAAGCATCTTCATGAGGGAAGATTTCTGCTCCACGCGCACAAATATGGTCCCGCGAGCTGTGACAAGCTTGAGCTCCTTTCTCCCTGGAGATGGATAGACTGGCTGATGTGTCTGCTCTGTAACGATCATTACGCACGTGCATGAATGCAACCACGTGGAATTTTAACTGGCACACTCATGAAAGATGATTGCATTACGCGACTATTTTGGTAGCAGTCTGGAGCCCTGGCCAGTTCCTGTCAGAAATGTTTCTGATGACTACTGTCTACAAAGTTGTAGTCACAACTGTACCAAATAAAGGAATAGTTCAACATGCTTTTCTCCCCAACTGGGCTCTTTTTTTATTTAAAGTTACGACAAAGAACTTTAATTTTGTGTTGATTTTGGAGGCCCCTGTAGACGAAAGTGGTGTTTTCAAGCGCCAGATTCCAGCGAGGTCTGACAGTCTGCTCCAATCAGTCCTGGTTCTTGTTCTCCTGTGCCTCCCGTCTCCATATCGGGCCCCAATAATACGGCCTGGGTCTCCAGCAGCGAGGCGTCGGTTTTGGCTGCTTCTGGATTTAGCTCTCCTCCTACCACCAGAGCCGGGTCTGGGTCTGTCTGCAGCGGGCTGGTCGCTCTCAGAGGCCCTGCTGGAGTCGGAGCTGAAGGAGTTTCTGGTCTTCTTGCGGATCGTCTTGTTTACTTATGAAGGTCATACAGAGACATCAATATTCATTTGAGACTGTTTTATGACCAGTTAAAAGTTCCTCACAGTAGCTTTAAGGACAGATAAACATGGTTTATACAATTTGATATATTTTTCACCATTTGTAAAGGCAAATAATACTTTATTTTAACGTCTTTAATAAAGCTGTCTGTGTGTTTAGTGTTTCCTTGAAAAACATTATGTCAACTCCACACACAACTCTTCTGCATGAATAAATTCTGTGCGCGTAGTCAGTCCTCTGCATTACATTACAGTCTCTCCAGAGCAGATGATTAAAACATGCTCTTCCTGTCTGCAGATTGCTGCTGTGTGCTGGAGGTCGCCTCCCCAAGTATCCGTGTGACCAATTTCCATTTCATGTCCCGCTGTGACACAAATGGGAATTACTGTGACCTCACGCATTGATTGGCCGGGACTTAATTTTCCCGGCATCCCATAATTAGGATTAGACTTAATCCCTCTCCGTCTCGTCCCTGCTGCATTCTTTCCCTCTCACAAGAGCTGACCTCTGTCAAAGATAAGGAGCGCACACCTTCCTTGTCTCACTCTCGTCTCCCCTTTTCACACGAGCGCTTCTGAGCCGGGCTGATAAACCTTTCTTTTGAGGAGGCTTTTCGTCAAAACCTCGCCCTCCATTTCCTGCTGGCTGGTTGTCTCTCAGTCAATCAGCAGCTAATTACGAATACCTCATGCTGCGTCTCTCTGCTCCTCTGCCCCCCGTCCATCTCGCCGTGTGGATATCTTGTCCTAACATTCTAGTTCACTCGTGGCTATTGTCAACGCTAACCTGAGCTTCACTTGAATGGGTTATCGGTGCCTTTACCAGTTTTATTCAGTATGTGTGAATGGGTAAAGCAGAAAATTCTATCTGGAATAAATGCAGCGTTGAAATTAACTTTTGAGCGTGAACATTGAGCGTGAACATTGAGCGTGAACATTGAGCATGATTTTCAAGCTCTTTTGCAGTGACCTGATACTTGACTTATTCTACGTGACATATTACATGAAAGTGGCACTGCACAAGATAATGATAATAATAATAATGATACGCTTATTTAGTATAACATTTTACAAGAAAATAATATTAATAAAAGAAATTTAAAAATAAAATGAAAACCATTTAAAACAATAAAAACAATCATCAATAAAACCGATATTAAAAACACAAAATTACAAAAACTGGGCAGACACAAGGTGACACAAAATCCAGTTTAAATAGGTGAGACCACAGATCGAATGTCAACAGGGAGAGCATTCCACAGAGTCGGACCTGTAACCTTATGGTACTCTAGCCCAGCGCAGGGTGGTACCCCCCAGTGCCATCCCTCCACCCCTTTAGACACGCCCCTGAACCCAATGTTAAATGTTGAATAAAGAAACAATGTGTGGGCTCGGATTATGGAGCCTTGCTGGACAATGTAATCATAAACTAATGGGATAAAATCTAAATGTGAAAAAAATAAAAGTTAATCGTAAGATGTTAAATTTGTCAAGTGTAAAATTTATCATGTTCTGAGCAATACGAATGAAAGATTTTGAATGTTAGCCGATTGAATGGCCGTCATCGGCGGTTATCACTGCCATGCAAATGCTTCAGATGGGCCAAACTGCACCGACCACATTGTGAAAATAAAAATGTTGTGAAAATGTTGTGAATTGAAACAAAACAACTTCAAGTTTTGGCACTACTACTACTTGGTTAGTTTTAGGACAAGATGTTTTTTGTTCACATAAGTAAGCTTATTACAGAAATTAAATAACTTGGTGTTATTGAAATACTTAAATTACTTAACAAGAGTACAGTCAAATTAGTCAACTTTTGGTTCCACACGAACAGCAGCTTCCTGTATTTGTTTGGCCAATCACGGCCCCCGACCGCCACCCAATGTGGACTCTGACGCTCTTTATACAACGACACCTGACTTACTCCTTTGTTCCTGTCATAATTACTACGGCAACTATTCGTCAGTGTTGTCTCCTCGTATCCGTGATCATCTATCTGAATAGACGATAACAGCCTTCTGAAGCTAGTAGTAGGCGTAGCAGGTCACGTGTAAACCTATGAGGCTGATATCGTTCAAAGCAGGTGGATTACATCTCTCTGAGTGTATTGGGGTGGAGGCAGGAATCTCAGAGGCAGATACCTCAAAAATCTATTCAAATCAGATCTGCTACAGACCACATTATTTTAGAATAAATATGTTGTTCTAATATTAGTGAATTAATCATTTAGTCATTTTGCGAGTGCTTGTCATTATCACACATTATCAAGATAGAAGTGATTAATACTGTATAAAGAAACAGAAATTTCTTTTATTTCACACATAGTCACCCATCTCACGCATCACACATATTCACCCATCAAAAGTGCCCCCCCCCCCAAGTGTTCTCACGTTACATTAAAACAACACTACAGCAGCAAATGGGCCACATCCCAGGAAAGTCTCTTCTCTTGAGCAGAAAAGGTCACGTCTGCAAATGTTTGCTGGAGCGTTTGACACTGATGGAGATGTTGCGTTGTGAGCGAACAACAACTGCTGCTGCCGCGACAAATCAACAACTCGTGTACATTGAGTAAAATGTTCATGTGGCAGTTCATTATCTCTTTGGCTCAATCAGATTGCTGTGAAATGTGTCGAGTTTCTTTCTTTTTAACAAGCTGGCAGACAATTTGATCTCTGCCCTCGAGCTCCTTCTTAGGTTGATTTGACAGATGGAATATGTCAGTGAGAAAAAACTAGCTTCAACAGTAAATAAATCATTCAGTATGAGCGACAGAACTGTGTCTGCTGTTTCAACAAGCTTCCTCCCTGTCTTGTTAGTCCCCATTAAGTTAATTTAAATGATGGATTATATCACTCCAAAAACAAACCTCAGACATTAGCACATCAGTCAGGATGAGCGACAGATATGTCTCCACTTTATTCTGCTCATAGTAATGAAGGGAGGCAGCCAACACGTTCTCCCGCTGTCTGTATTCTTTTTTCTCCATTAGCTCTCTGTGGTGGTTACTCTTCTTTTTTACAAAACAAAAGTATAATTTTGCTGAATGTTTTGAAGCTAGCTGCTAGCTACCCAACAGCATAGTGTTTTTTCCCCTCGCCTGCAGAGCAGTAGCAGCATCACAGCAGCAGCATCACAGCAGCAGCGCGGAAGAAGCAGCACAGTAGCAGCAGCACACTAGCACCCACCATTAGCAGTAGTAGCAGCGGCAGCAGTGAATCTCAATACACTGATAGCTTCTCTTAGCTAGTCAACAAATAGGACAAATATGAGAAGAGAAAAGCGAAAGTTTCAAGTTGAAGAGCCCAGGAATATGTATACCAATGTTTTTGAGATGGTAGAAAGGAAAGCCGTCTCTGCTGGCCTAAACAGAATCACAAAGTTATAGCTATTTTGTAATTAAAATTTTTTTCATAAATACACTACATGTATTGTAATTATTTTTACCATTATCTTATTTTCTCATTGCACAGCTACTGTCTTCCTCTGTTGCTCTGCTTCCAAAACAGCTTGTTTTAAGTAGAGCTTTTATCCAATCAGATTTCACCTCTGTGTCTCTCGGTAAGAAGAGAGGCCCGATGCCCTCAAGGTAGACTTTGCAGTTTAAGTAAATGGGGATGTTATTGTTGATTGTCAGTCTTCAACTAATCAGATTTTTAGTTTGAGATGTTGGGCGTATTCTTTGACATGTCAGAGCTGTCTAGGCAGCCTGCTATAAGTACGTCAGTATGAACGTGCTGCTCAGCATTAACGTCCGGTGTGATTGGTCAGTGGGCTAGCGTCACTGTTGTGATGCTGAAGCTAGCTAGCAGAAGTTAGTATTAGTAGTAAGAGTTCAAGTTGAAAGATATGTAAGAAGTTATGACATTAACATGACATTTTTAGCATTTTGCTTGGTGTAGCTTTATTTTTTTAACACCCACAGCTAGCAGCCCTGACCCAGCCAGGAAAAGGATTTGTACGAATGGTATTCCTGGCTGACAGCATCGGAGAAGCGTTGCACATTTTATGGCTGGGAATACGTTTTATTTGCGACTGAGCGACTTGGTGTTTGGAGCTACGCTGGATTTGCTAACCTACGTGTATTGTTACACACCTAGAAACAAATAACCGTAGCTGTGGCGTCATGAGGTAGGAGGTGGTTCAACTGTAGTAGGACAGCACTGAAGGCCCAGGTATGAAACACACGGCCTGTCGCTGATGGTATGAGATATGATGAAAGCAACATGTTGTTTTTTACCTTTACATCTCATAACATGGCACACGTGGCCATAATGATACCCCATACTTTTTTGTTCATGCATGTGTATTCTCTGTCCGTGTGTGTGCGATCTACAGCAGCATTAACCAGTGTGTCAGACGTGGCTCCCAGCTGAGTGAGGATTTAAAGACAGCTTAATGAACATTGTAATTTCTCCCCCTGCCTTGTCAGCACCACAGTCCGTTTCTTTTTACTGTCAGAGTGACGGTGCAGCTGCACAGTACTTACTAAACTTTTAATCCCAGTTTTTATGAGTGCAGACATCCCTCTTATCCCTGACTTAATATGCTAAAGCATTGATTTTCCTGTATTCACTCCATGAATAATGGATAGTTCACCCTCCATAAAAGAGACACACTGTACCCAGACGGTCCACTAAATTCTGAACAAGTTCGTAAAGGCTTTTTAAATTAGTTTGATTTTGTAATGAAGGCACAATATGTTCATTACAGGAGCATTTTGTCAGCATGACAACAATAAGTAATTTGATGTCATTGTCGATTATTAGAAGTTTACTTTGTGAAATGTATTGTTGTGTGTTATTTCATACCTTTGTATGATTCTGGCAAAAAAAGCAGATAAGAGAATTTCAATAGAACGACTTGTTGTTCTAGAAGAACTAAGATGACTTTGATTGGAGGACATCCTGACATTGACGATGAGGAACACCAGTGGACATGTCTAGTGCTGTCTCTTTCCTCTTTTCAGTTAATACTGGGGATACAGCTTACACTTACTTGTGGAACTAGATGCAGCTGAGACAGTGGGTTCAAAATTAAGTGTCTTTAATAAAGTTATTTCATTCTGAAATGGACAAAATGATAACTCATTCTGAATTATTTTGTATTGCTGAGTGACAGCAACTTCATGCAGTGCATGCTGGTCTGAATTATAACTGGTGAAGTCGACATGCAACATGTTTGACAGAGCAAACACAATCTTCTTCTGCTTCTTGTCAAATAATCCATTAGTACTAGTGCTTTTTTTTTTTTTAATATAGAAATAAAGGACAGTTTGACATTTTGGGAAATGATAGTTGGATGAGAATATTGATACCACTCTCTAATTTATTTAAAATATGAGACTACAGCCAGGAGATGGTTAGCTAACATGACTTCCTGGAGTTTTGTCCTCACCATGCAACCCTGTCTCCTAAAAATTACGTTCCCCCAAAAATAAAATGCATTCTCAATTACGTTTGACTAAAAACGTTTTAGTTTTGGGGGAACATAATTTTTAGGAGACAGGACTGTTTATACTGTATGTCCAACGCTGTTTCTATAAGCCACAGGTTTACACTCTTCTCTTCTACACCTTCTGCATGTGAACACGTGCATGCCAGAGACTTCAGACAGGGAAAGTAGCACTGTGAGAGCAACAATTAAAATCAGCGAGCCATGCTTCCACGAATAAGGACAGGGGGAAAAGTTCACCTTTAGAAATTGCCTTCAAAAAAGAAAGGTGACGCTGCCATCTACTGCAATTGCTCTTTGTATGACTCAACCTTAACCAGCATCAGTGTCTTTTCGATGGCTAATACATCAATAAAATATGAGTTAGTTGTTGGTATAACATCAGTAACATGACATGCTATTCATTTAAGAGATATATATCAAATTATCTTGAACTCAGCACATAGAGACACTGATAAAGGCGCAGATAACAGGCCGCTTGCTGTAGCCTGATTGTGTTCATTGTGTTGGGCTTGTACTGCACATTTCAGTCTCGCCCCACCTGTTTGACCCTATAAGCCCCTCAACAAAACACTTACTGCCTCCATCTGATCAAAATACATGTAGGAGCTGGGTAGGTGAGAGAGGTAGACACAGGCAGCCGGAGAGCAATAATTCAGCTGAACTGTATGGGCATTTCATTCAGTGTAAATTGTATGAGCGAGTAGCTCATTTGAGAATAATCGGTTTACTCTACTGTAAATGCTGTGCAAGCACAGGCACAACAGCACGGCTGCAGGGACAAGAAAAAGAACGGCCTCGCGAAAGTAAAACATTGCTGTTTCTGCCAAAGGCAAAACAAGAACACTTCTGGCCAACTGCTTTGTTTTATTCCTGTTTTAAAAGGAACCCCAAACTTTTGAAACAGTAAAAGAGTCTTTCTTTAAGTGCTCTCCATCTGTCCAAATGTATTAAGCAGTGGAACAACAGATACAAGCTGCAGGCACTCAACTCAATAATCAAAGAAACAGAGTAAGAAAATGTCCACAAAAATAAACGGGGGGAAAACATGAGAAGAGCCGGTGCATGAACAAGTGATGGTTGTACCGACATCAGGGATACAAATGTATTTGAAGTATTTTCATTCTTAGAGGGTGATGATTATTCTGCCAGTCAAAATAACAGTGATAGGATATATACTGTAATTACACAGATAAAGGATCCAAGTCCAGCAGATGTACATGCACCATTTCAGGCAAACAGCCACTTCACAGGCTTCGCCTCAAAAGATTTTAATTTTAGTCAACTGACTATTTGAAATGATATGACAGCAGCATGGCGTGTTATGTTCTCATGCATTTATTCCTCTCTTTAAGATGTAAGAACAGTTGAAAAAAAGGTTTTGCCAGTATAATGTTTCTAAGTTCCTCAAACTGTTTTTCATTTGTGAAACCGGTGGAGGAAAAAAAAGACTGATATATTGCAACCCTGTCTCCTAAAAATTACGTTCCCCCAAAACTAAAATGCATTCTCAATTACGTTTGACTAAAAACGTATTTTCTCCCTGATTACGTTTGTGTTTGACGTATTACAAATACGTTTCTAATCAACATTTTAACACTTTAAGCTTTTTTCCCTCTCCATCACCGCCTCTCATTCACACTATTACGCGGTCAGAATACTACCACAACACCCCGCTTTTCTCCAGCAGAAATGCGCTCATCCAGGCCGAGCAACGAGGAACATTACGCGGCTACAATACCTCCACAAAGGCCCGCGTGTAAAATCCGGGAGTAACCGTGACTCTCTTAAGGGTTTGGTTTGGGTGGGGACGTGGCTTCCTCGTGGAAGTTATGGTTAGGGTTAGATGGATACAAATAAATAAAATATACCTCCATAACACCCCGCCACTCTCGGCTCATACCTCCCCAGCAACGAGGCACATCACCCGTCCACAATACCTCCAGAATGTCCCCCGGGTGAAATCCGGGACTTGGTTTTATGGTTCCGAGTGGCGGGCGCTCACCCGTTGGCACCGGACGCGAGGTCTCCAGCCGCCCCCGCCGTGAGGCACCCCATCGTCAGGTCTGTCAGCCCTCGGAACAGGCCGCGGGGCAACAACTTGTGGGTGGCGGGGGTAGAGGCGAGGCAGATCACAGAAAAATAATAAAGACTGGAGTATGGCAAAGATATGTTGATGAGAAACGTATTTGTAATAAGTCAAACACAAACGTAATCAGGGAGAAAATACGTTTATGGTCAAACGTAATTGAGAATGCATTTTAGTTTTGGGGGAACATAATTTTTAGGAGACAGGACTGCTCCCTCTGAGTGTGTTGTGATCCGAGCTTCTCTGTGCTTTCTTTACAAAGTCAAGGTATGTTTTCTTGCAAATGTTAGTGCATGTAAATGTGCCCCACTGCGATGCTACAGTGGTTACAGCGGATAACGACATGATATGACGGTCAGAGCCCACCCTCGGGTTAACACAGTTAGCTCTGTCAGCACTGTTGCCTTTCTTTGCACTGTTAGCCACAAGCCGCCAGCTCAGCGTTTGCCTAGGAGCCATGTGGTGGTAATAGATATGCTCTAAATTGCCCATTGAGACCTTTAGAGAAACTGAACTACTGCAGTAAGCCGACTGTTACCTGGTTGCTCAAGTGCATCCACACTGACTGTCGCTGCTTGTCCATGACGCTTCAGTTCGTGCAAGTGAAATATCAAAATATAGACCCTTCCAACATTGAATCGACACTGCTTCCTGTCACAGAGTGTGGTGGTAACTGATGGGACATCAAATATTAATATCTGTACTTCGATTAACTGTGTAAATTCCTTGCATTCTGTAGAACAAGTCTAAAAATAAAGATGACAATGATTTCTCTCTGTTAAAATGCTCTGCTTTAGAGATTGCTTTATACTGAATGTTCTCGCGACACCTGCTATGTGTTTCAGGACACCATTTATTGTATTTATAATGACGGCAACACCTCTGTCAATCACTCTTTACCTTTATTAACCCAGCAGCCGGATACAACGTGTGGTGATGACGAGGCCCTGGCCACCTCTGCTCAACCCTGCTGAGGGGGAAGTGACAGCTGAATGCATCTCCTTCCTCTCGGGGTGAACACAGCAGTTACAGAGGTGATACTTACCACACATCATTAGACTATTTGGTCCCCTTGAGCACAGGAAGGAGCTGGTTGAAGAACCAATTACAGCAGGTAGAGTATTGTGATGAGGATTTTTGTCGCAGTAAATGTGTACTGAGGGAGCAAGAGGGAAATATAATTTGGAGAAATAACAACTGAGGTATAGAAGACATGTGAAGTGTGATGAATCATCCAGCGATGATGCCGCCGCAGCCAGACAAGTGGATGCTGTCCAATTAAAACCAAGGTGCTTGCTGTCAATGGGATTTTGTGCTCACGATGTACAAGTGCAGCCTTTCTGCCACTTCTGGTATTTTTCATTAAAAACAGGTCACATCAAGGCAAAGTGGCTGCACTGCAGAAAACAAGGACCTGCAGAACATGGTGAGAAAGTTACAACAGTTTCCATCAGCGCCTCTATATTACTGAAGTTTGGCTGTCCTTTCATCACTCACATCCAGCTAGCTTCTAAAACAAGGAAGGCACAGATTTAAATCTTATATTAACAACATATATCCAGCTTCTTTGTTATTGGCCCAGGTACCTTTACATTTGTTGTGCATACAACTTATAGCACTGTGTTTAAATGATTATATTAGTTTTTAATTTCAATTTAATACATGCACAAACAAAAACTGTAAAGGTGTGTAAGGGGATGTTTCATGCTATTTCTTGCCAAACAGCCAGTGAGGATTTCCATTCCCCAATGCCCGCCGCGTTTACGTCAGATGTCACTCTGACACTCCAATTACTCTTCAAAAAACACCCCAAAACACTTTACATTTACGTTTTCAAATGAAGCTTTGAATGACTGTCGTCATAAAATATGAAGAAATCACAGCAAAAAAACAGAGAACATTTTGAAGTGATGCATTGAATCAAATGAGCTTGTCTTTTTATCTTTAACTATATTATACTTGTCAGGGCCTCCCTTTGTGTGCGGCGAGTGGAGAGCAAACCGTTTTTTGCCTGCAGTGAAAGAGTTGTTATTGAAAGGTTAAACAACAACAAATACGGACTGAAGCTGAACATTTCGTTTGGTAAAAACATGTTGTGAAATTTGGAAATGGTTCCATCTATCCTTTTTCAATAAATGTTGACTTTTGGACTTGAAGTCTGAAGTTATTGGAAACGTTTGGATCACACAAGTCTGAAACGATCCCACGCAGCCGATGTGGGCAATCCACAGATGCATTCTGGGTCGGGCTTGTTTGAGCATGCTTCAAAGTCATGGTGTGAGCGGTAGCGGAGCGGGATGGAGTGGGAGATAAGGCGACGCTCACACATTAAAAAAAAAATCCTCTCTGTGGTATGTGGCTCTTGTTCTGCTAAATAATTCAAATTACATTTATAGACAACTAACTTTAGACAGAGCCAGGCAGACTGTTTCCCCCTGTATGCTAAGCTAAGCTAATCGTCTCCGGGCTGTAGCTCCATAGTTAACAGAGATTGGCATTGATCTTCTCAGACAGTGATTAAGTGAATTTCCCCAAAACTATTTCCTTAAAAAAGCTCTGCATTAGATCTTATTTAGCAGCAGTTCAGTGCAACCAGCTCCACTGTGTGTTATTCCTCCCACAGACTGTGTGCTGCCTTTACTTCCCTACTGTGTCTTTCTGAAAGGAATTATTCAGTGAAATCTGTTTGGGTCTTACTGTGGCTGCTCCCACGTCCTGCCTCTTTGGTTTCAGCTCCGTATGCTCTTCTTTTTTTAAACTTGGATATGTTTGAACAGTATTTTTGGATTACAGCTGTAGTGGACAGCCCTCCTACAATTATCACATTGTTCCTATAGTGCTGTTTTCAGTAAGCCGCTGCAGGCTGTGGCCAAGTGATGGCTAATCTCCCCATAAATAGTAGGTGGTGTCAACGCTGTCACAATGCTGACAGTCATTGTTCAGCAGTAATTTAGAGAAGACAAATCTCTATTTTGTGTAAAACCCAGCTTTTTTCATGTAAAGCAAGGTGTCACAGTCCTGCTACTTTTGGTATCAATCCACTCATCAAAGACTGAGAGAAATTAACTTCCACCTCAGGATTGTCCCTCTTTCAAAGAGAACAATAACTCTTCAAACTAATTTCTTTCTTTTTGATTTTTATGGGTTGCTTGTGTTAAACGTCATGAAAGTTAGACTCATCAACACTAAAAAAGCAAACTGCATTGGCTATACAGTGTACATGTGTACTTTTGGAACTTTACGCCACTTAAACACACATTTTAGGTACATTTTACATTTTTAAACGGTGAATTCAAGTGAAAAAAAATTTTGTTCACATTATTGATGTTGGTGATGTTGGCTGTCTTGCTGGTGATGTAAAATAAGTGGTAACCACACGAGGCTGATTGTTAAATGTGAGGAATAAAGCTATGTGAAAATGCTCATATAACAGTGCCTTCTGTTTGCTTTTGCCTCATTATTGATTCTTCTCCTTGGCATTCGTTTTGTTGCTTTAGATATATTTTTAGAGTGGCTCCAGACATCATGTAGGCTGAATCTGCCACATCAGGCCCACGTTGAGGATAATGACAAAATGTTCTTCACAGACATTCGTTACATGTTACACAGAGACACATATCATCCAATCCTAGTAAGGCAGCAAACAAGCAGCCTTTCCAAAATGTTAAAGTATGAGAGTTATTGGCAAAAAAAGAGAAATTCATGACCAGCATATGAACACTTTATTCATGAAATCACACAATATAGTGATTGGCAGTTGTAACTTTCAGCTTTTTTATTTTGAAGTTGTACACAAATTCTAGTAGACTTCAACAAAACCAAAACACCTAACCAAGTAGCCTAGTTCAGTTACAAGTGTTTTGTTTTCAACGTTGTTGGGAAAAATCTAAATGACTAATTAGTATGCGTTTAATAATTAGTGAATGTTATACATTTAACAGAGGCTCATGTCCTCTGTAGTGTTTAAGGCCTGTGTCCTTGTGTGAACTATCTGGGACACCAGGCATCTTCAGCAAATGTTTAGTCTATCAAGAAGCAGTTGATTGCCGAAAGAACACTTCAGCTGTTTGTCCTGAATAAGAATGATAATAAACTTGTAGAAAGCGTCAATACTTACGCAGGGCTGATTTGCGACCATGATTTACGAGAAAGTGACCTTTGTACTAGAACAAATTGTTAAAGTGTCCAGATATGTAGACGCCTGTGTGAAACGCAAAATGTGTGTGTTACCCTGTGTCAGCCCACTGCATGTTGTTTACTTGGTATAAATACCAGAGACTCGGAGACAGATCTTCGAGCGGTCTTGATGTACATTCTGTATGTGAATCAACCCTGTCTCCTTCTTTGCAAAGAATAAATGTCCAATGATTAATGATTTTTACGCCAGTCTTGAGTGAATTTTTCTAACAAACGTTAACCACAGAAGTTGCATGGGAACGTACCATTGTATGAGACGGTGTTGCCAAAACTTCATCCATCTGGCCAGCGTCTCGGTAGCTCAAGAACAGCACGTGACGCTGCCATCACCATACATTGGAGTGGTAGTTTGTGGTTTCTATAGTCTGATCTTTCATTATGTACTGTATGTATATTTAAGCCTACTAAAGCAGTATGCAGTACTTGATTGCTGTGGATTTATGTGGGCAATGTCAAAATGTGAAAAAATTGAAAAGATATAACATTAAAAAACAAATGTACTGTACATGGCCCTCAAGGTTAATCAGTGCTCGTGTATAAAAAGCCAATCCTACCTGCTGACGTATTCATCGTATACTGATCCAACATTTGTTCCTGCCTTCTCCAGCTCCACACTTCTACACCTGAAGGTCTTTTGATGAATAATTGAATGCATTAGTGCATTGACTGTCTAATGGTTGCAGATACAGTACAGCCTCTATTTGAAATCGTAGGCCTGATTGAAAATATAACCGCAGTCAGTCAGCACACATACTCTGTTTTCAATGGAAGTTTTTTGATAAAGTTTAGTTTAACATGATGAAATATATATAAACACTTTCACACACCCTAGGAGTAAAGGTGTTTGTAGCCTTTGGGAAGGGTAAAGGACCATCTTGCTTGGCTGCATCTTCGCCGCCCACTAAAGGGAGAAAATGTTCTTCTACGCTGCCAACAGAGTGTTGGAGGAATTTATGGAATACAGTGCAGGTTCAGTACAGACGTAGGTGAACAGCGTGATGGCAGCTTCAAAATATCAGGGACAGGGTTCAGATCTCCATGTAGGTTTATGCATTTTTTTTATCTGTTGACATGTTGCACCAGCGGATGTATTTCATTCTTACAAGGCATCAAGACTTTGGGTTTGTTAGTTTTATACTAACAATGAATTTTGCAGTAAGTTATCTTTTGTTTGTTAAGGTGTTCCTGGGGCTGTTTCACCACTGTTCGTAATTAGTTCTAATTTATCCAAGTAATGAGCAGCGCCTCTATTTTCTTAGTGCAGGGGTCTTCAACGTTTTTCAGGCCAAGGACCCCCAAACTGATAGAGAGATGGAGCAGGGACCCCCGACTATATACAGTATATTGTATAAAATTGTGTTTTATATTAAACTGGGCCTAGTGCCATATATACCTCTTTATTGTGCATTCTATACTAAGCTATTCAAATAATACACAGCATACCTTGTCAGCTGATACCAATGCCAATATCAACATTGTCTGTCAATTGCATGATAATCATGCATACAAGCTATTCAAACTGACGTTTTCAATTTAAACCTAAATGTGGAAAGGAAAAATGAGTGATTGGTGCCACTGCCATGCATAAAGATACCTGTTATCTTGAATACAATACTGAATTATTAAAATAATAGCACATTCATGTATAGAAAAAAATAAAAAATATATATATTTTTTTAAATTGTCTAATCAACCAAAACTTTTGCGGACCCCCTGTTGAAGACCTCTGTCTTAGTGCATTGCATAGTTGGATTTCAGTGTACAGTGCAAAAATCAAGCATTTATAGTATCTATACCGGCTGGTTTTGGGTGTTTTTTTTGTTACCCCCTTTACAACTTGCAATAAAACAGCTTTTGGGTGATCGGATTGCAATCGGATAGTTTTCAACCACATGAAGTCATGAAGTCATGTGGTTGAAAACATCGAGGACGGACTGTGATCCGATTGGCCAAATAACGCAATCACCCGACTAATTTCAAAACAGCGGGCAAGCAGTTATTTGCCAGTTAGCGGCTAAGCTACTAGCAAGAAAGCTTGTCAAACTGGATATTCAAGACACGTGTGGATGGAGTCAAGACCAGACCAATTGTCTGCTTTCTATTTTTGTCTGATGAAAAGTATAAAAGCGAAACTTGGGAAATAATATTGCAGCTCAGCCATATATGAGGCAAT
Organism: Anarrhichthys ocellatus; assembly: GCF_004355925.1. Taxonomy (NCBI): domain Eukaryota; kingdom Metazoa; phylum Chordata; class Actinopteri; order Perciformes; family Anarhichadidae; genus Anarrhichthys; species Anarrhichthys ocellatus. The sequence continues at coordinate 75,630 of NW_022280167.1, read as the reverse complement.
GGCTAAGAAAATGGTGGACAAAAGTGACAACCGGTCCTGGCTGCAATGCCAACAAGAGGAGGGTGTGACATTGGGTTGGTTGAGCTGGGCCGAGCCATCGGACCTCAATCAGATGTCAACGTGGACACTGGAGACTCATATTAATACCAGGTGTAAATGTAATCAGGTTGTATCATATCTGGATACAATCTGCATACGAGATGCATTTTAATGCATTTTGTCACTTTTCCATTGTGAACACATGTTTAAATCCTGCTTAGAATAATGTATACTCAGCGGTAGTTCTGTTCCCCATCAGCCAGTTCCCATAATGCAGCGATGGTTCACATGTACCCTTGAGATGGCAATGAAATGGCACACTGAAATCCCTTCTTTTTCATTGCCTTTTTGGTTGATCTAAGTGAACAACATCACACCAAACAGCTCAGAGCCACTGATCGTCCTCCTTCAGGGAAGAATCCAACAGTCTGTTTGTAGCCTTTTCCATGCCGCCTCCTTCAACCCCTTTCAGTGTTCTGTGCTCAGTCCAGGCACTCACCTGCCAGCATCCGCTCTCATCCTGTCCTCTCTGGACCGGATGAGTGTCATCGTGGGAGCTCTAATGATTCGTAATTATTACCCCAGGACTCCACAAATCATACGCTTAATCATACGCTTCTCCAGCACGAAGTCTCAGTTTAGACGGCCTGGTGTTTTTGCCCTGACATCCCAGGGAACTCTCACCCAGCCATCTTCTTAACCTAAAGAAACTTCTTTTATGAGAAGGGATAAATACTAAAATCTACTTTTAAGATTTATTATTAGGGATTTGTGATGAAATCATTACTAGGACGGGTGCTTAACCTAAACAACAACAACAATGTATAGCAGTGCTACTAATCTTCAGAGCCTTGACTGATGCAAAACTGCAATACCTTCCCTCCTAATATTTCACAATAATGTAACGGTATTGAGCTGGTACAACTGTTACAGGCTGATGTAACCCCAGTTTAAGCATTTATTATCTAAATAGAACATAGATGTTCACAATGTGCATCACCAGTAAGCAAGTGAAAGTAGAAGTGAAATTAGAGATTCCCCAGTATATGGTAAAAATAAAGTGTTGTGTCACTTTTACCAACCCTTATCTTTGTTCCATCCCTCCATCTATAGCACAATCTTAGCTACAGGCTTTTTCTTAAAATGTCTCCAGAATGTGTTTTCTATGTCTGATGAATGTAGACTTCTGTTTACAGACAAAGGGTTTCATCGAGCTACGTTTGTGCCAAAAGCCTACAAACAGCAGAGTTGGGGAGGCGTTAGATTTTATGAACTCGTCAAATACAGCTGCTTGGTTGGTGCCGTTATTGAACTGTATGAACTGACTAAGATCCACATGTATCTCTCAAAAAAGGCACTTTTGTCCTTCTAGCTAATTGTTGGTTTGTGATGAGGAAAATAAAGCCCTGACACAGAGGTAGGACTATTGCAAGGACTGCATATGGTAAAACACACTTTTCTGATTCATAGTGCACATCAAAGCTTTTTCATGCAACTGTTTGTTTGTGTTTTTATAATAAATCTCACAAGGGAAGGCTGAACTAAATTGAATGTGTGTGTTGGAAAAAGTCACCATTTCCTCCCTCGCCTTCAGGCCTGAGCTGTGTGAGAAAAAAAACGACACGAGAAAAAAAATTTGACAAATGTTTTATTGAGGTTCAATTATGTTTGAGAAAACACATATTTTTCAACAAGAAAAATAAATAGCGAGGTCATAACGCCAGCGAGTGTCATCACCACCAATGGACTATGCCGACTCCACCTGCAAGAAGAGAAACAGGAAACATGAACGACATGTATT
>NW_022280167.1:46697-68790 GCF_004355925.1 Anarrhichthys ocellatus | reverse complement strand
TGAACTTTAGCCAAACTAGAAAAGCCAGATATTTAAGAGCTGTGTCATGCTGTCATGAAAAGAATAGAATAATTCCATAACATCGCTCAACAACGAACAAAGGCTATGCTAACAGGCCCAACAGGCTAGCTGGTTCGTTGACGGTATAAATAACCACATGTTGAATCGACTATTGTATCAGTAAGTATATCAACAAGTATTTAACACAATTAGATACCATCAATAACCTTACCATTTCAGTGGTTTATTTATACAGAGTTAGATGCAAAATTTCAGCTTTATGTTGAGAGCAGGCCTTTCCGATTACGCTGTTTATCCTTGAAAGTCTTACCGGAAGGCGTCTACAACACGTCACCTCAGCCCAGTCTCGCGTTGTTTCCCCAAACTAAATTTCATTAACTTACCCTGATTTTCATTTAAAATAAACAACTGTAAGATCAGGTTTGTTTTACTAAGGTTTTACTAAATAAATGAAGCTTAAACTCTATTGGCAACATTTTTTTTTTGTGCTGGCAAGATTGCATTTACACACAATGCAAAATTAGAAAAAGAAAGCAATAAAACACAAATACTATCAGAGTTACACTTTTAAGGACAACTTTACCAGGTTTAGGCAGGCGTGTTGTTGGCTACAACCAGCACCTGTTGGATTGTGACTCTGACAAAAATCTAACTGGATAATGATTTCAAAAAAGGATTTTCTTTATTCAACAGTCTGACTGAAATTGAAAGAAAAACAGACAAAACCAATCTACTGAACATTATTAAAGAAGTTGATCTGACCTGATATGTTGAGTTGTATCTCTTGTACAGTTAATCCAGTCATCTTGTTTCGTGTCAGCTGAGTTGGTCTTCATCACGGTACTTGTTCAAAAGTAAGTCCACTTTGTAACACAGCTGCCACCACCGCAGTTGCTTTTCCATGACTTTGATTACTACAGTAATCGTTGCATAGTAACCTTCTCAGTGTCAACTAAATCAAACCTTGGGACAATCGTGTTGAATTTCAAGTAACCCATAGTGATCCCCACTCAAACACACTGTAGTACACAGATTTGTAGTCCATTCCATTTGGTCCCACATCTGTAAGAAAATGAAGAAAATGTTAATTATAAGTGAGTATGACTGGAACAAACTATGTAATCAACCTGCTTTTAAAATATTTGAACAAATTGAACTAACCCTGTTGGCTGTCTGTGCTTGATTAAAACAGGTTGGTCTAGAGGTTGGTCTGCTTAATTTTACAGGAGTGGTAACAGGTTAATCCATCACTTGTTACTGCAGGCAAATACACTCCAGCCTATCAACTGAATGTTTGCAGAGGCCACTACTCTAGTTACATCTACTATATGTACCTAAATTTGCTGGCCCTTGCATTATAGCCATATGAGTGTTAGAGGACACATTTCAGAGTGTAAGAGCAGGTGAGTAAAACAAGTAATATCACTGCTATAGAGTGCTATTAGATTTGAACTCTAAAGTACTTAGTAGAGATGGAACTATTTAATTTCAAAGTATCATTTCCTTCTAAAAACCTCACTCCAAGGCCAATGTTAAGTGAAAGACCCAATGATTAGGTTCTGCTCCAAACTTTAGTGGATTTTTCCTTGACCAATGCTACACCCTTCCACTTAGTTTCCAAGTTTCATAAAAATCAAGCAAACAGACAAACAAACCAAAGATAAAAGATAACAAATACTCACTGAAATATCCAAGGCAATTCCATAGAAAATCTACTTCATACTTAAAATTCAGGTAGCTTTACCTTGTTACCCTGCTCTCTGTACTTGTATTTTTACTCACATTTTGAGATTCCAAATTGAACTACAGTATTTTAGAATATGTGGATCATCTACAATCGTATCACATATAGCTTGTGTTGAGGAGGTGGGGATACTTGGACCCAGACATCCCCAAGTCATACCACCAGTTTGGCCCATCCCGTGCTACAGCATTCAATCCATCGCACATGTTGCAAGAAGCCAATCATAAGTTGCCAATAATGTTTTCTTTGAATTACAAGAATGAACTTGTTTGCTTTCAGTTGATGAGTAATCAGGATCATCCTCCTCTCTACCCATGAAACGCATCATCCTGCATTAAGACTGTCTGACAAGGATGACCAAGCACTTTTCTGTTGGGGATTCAATACCCTTTTTTTAGTGGGCCGACAAAACTGTCTTGTTTGGTTTAGTTTAGTTGGCCCATAAAACAGTTAGATCAGCCCATTGTTTGTTTTATAAATTGATACTGGGCTCTCCAACATGTTGAAGATGGTCCTATCTGATGTTGAAGTGACTTAAACATGCATTCTGCAAGAAATCACAATCACATTGTTTTCCTGCATCAATTTGCAAATATATCCATCATTCTACATAAGAAACAGTTAAAGTGTGGCATGCCACCAGATGTATTACCTCAGTAAACATCGTAAACAACAGTTTATGGTCTCAATCTCTAGTTTCAAAGCAGGGTGTGCTTTAAGGCGGGGCTACCTTGTGATAGACAGGTCTCTACCACAACGTTGTCCCGCCTGGGAGTCGTCCTTGTCTCTGTCTTAGAACTTTAACCCTTTCACAGTGTGTTTTCAGTAAATCAAAGTTAATTGTAACATTTTGGTCGTCTAAAATGGATGGTAAATTTAACTTTTAAATTGCTGTTTAAACACAATACAGAGAACATGTCATGTTTTAGGTTGACCAAGTGGAATAAAAAGAAAACTATGGCATTTGTTTTGGAATTGTAATTAGCTCTGCTATATTTTCCCTCGTATCACTGTCTCGCTATCTTTTCTATCACTGTCTTGAATGGCTGAACGTTCTGCTGTGTCATTCACATGACAACCATCCCAAGCATGGCATGTTGTTGAAACTATGACGTCATGCCTCATTCAATACACAATACATAAGCCAAGTCCGTCTCAGTTGTAGTGACTACATTGATGCACAAGGGGACAGTAACAAATAAAGTCACGAGGACTTTGTAGTTGGTTGGTTGTCTTGCCTGGTCTGTCTCTCTGTGTTACGACCGGTGAAGCACAGGGAAAACAGGACTCAAATAAACGACCAACAACACAGGATAAGGTGTAAAACAGTCTTTACTGGTAAGCAGAGGTTCGGTACAGGAGGTAGGTGTCGGTGATTCTGTCTTTCAGGTTGTTGCTCATCAGCTGATGGGACACACCTGAGCCTGGTGGGAGTGCCGGGTATAAAGGCTCCCCCTCTTCTTTGGCTGGCGGCTCCTCCTCTCTGCTGCCTCCTCCTTGGCTGACACGGCTGCTGCTTTGTTTTGTTTATTTGTTCTTTGAATAAATGTATATTTATTGCTTTTACCACTCGTCTTGTCTCCCTTATGTTGCAGCCTTTAAGCCGGGTTGTAAAGGCAGGAAGTGAAGTGACCTGAAATGAGGGGAGAGGTAAGTGACACAAATTAAAACAGGAAATAATGATAACTATTATAAAATAAGGAAAACATAACTTAGAAGAGAGGACGAGACATGTCACTCTGTCCCTGTCTCCAGCTGTTGCTCACTTCCCCCACATAGTATATTTAGTATAGAGCTTTTCATTGAACAAGAATACAAAGTGCTTTATGAGAATGATTGATGATTTACATTTTTTTTTAAATAAGACTATAAAACAGTAGAAAAAATACAGATGATGAAACATCAGCAACAACAGCCCTTAAAAACACTCAAAATGACAAACACTAGACAGCAAAAGGTGTCCCTAAGTCCAGTTTAAATAAGTGAACCTTCAGCTGCTTTTTATTCAAAGGTATCAACGGGGGCCACAGATCCAATGTCTACAGGAAGAGAGTTCCAAAGTGAAGCTGCATTCCATTCATATTTTAATTCATGTTTTTCTTGTGTGCAAGGAACTGCCCAACTGACATCTTTCAACATTAGCAACTGCTCCCCAAGCTGGAGACCAGAAGACCTGTGTCCTATGACCTAGTCTCTCTCCTCCCTCCAGAGACAATATCTGTGGAAACCCACAAGGGATGCTCTGAGGACAATTTCATATTCAGACATGATCAGGCTGATTAATGTTGAGTCTACACTGTGTGGAAACTCAAATATTTGTTCATGTCTGAAATGTCTACAGGACCTTTTGTCTCTCTCACACGTGCGCACACACACGCACACACACAAAAGAGGCTCTTTTAGACTTTATCCATTTATTAACTTAATACGAAAGGAACTATACCGCTTGTACTGTGATCAGTTCATCCAACTAGCCAGAGGGCAAAAACAATGCATTTCTCTCATTAATGACCTCAACAGAGATGCTGCTCCAATTTTAAACATTGAAACTAAAATTTGACATGAAACAATATTTAATTAGAATATATGTATAGGAGGAAGGTGCCGCTCTCTGCAGTTACACTGTACCTGTCATGTTTGTTTCCTAGACTTCTGGCCAAAAAGTACGTGTTGACCAGTTCTGTGATGTCCAGATCGTCAGACTCTAAAGTGTGTCCTCAGGGGGAAAGAAAAGCACCAGGCTCTCGTTGATGCCCATATGTCTTCTTTCTGGTTTACTGGTCAGCAGGTGTGAAACATGGGGGACTGTATTTCACCTTAAAAGCTGCCATTAACGTGTGCATTGTAACTGCGTCATGTTGCCACAACACTTAGCGTCATCACATGTTCACTTACCAACTTGCATTGTGTTTGGGAACTGCAGCTTCCAAGGTGCTGGTGGGAAGTACAGTAGAATGAAATGGTAGAACTTGTGTACAAAGTCTTCCTCCTCTGACTTCAGACACTTCCTGATAAGTATGGTTTGGTTTAGGGCTGAACTCTCCTGTTGTTACCGGCACAGAGCACATGCACACCCTGATGACACTGTTTGCACATGCAGCATGCAGTACTTGGCGAGGGCAATCTCGGTTAACATGTTTGTTTGTTTTTATTGGGTGGGGGGTATTTAATTTAATCAGCTAAAATAAAGTATTTAATTGGCAACAGAAGAAAAATCTTAATTGATGTCAAGCTCGAAGGAAACGTTTATTTAATCATTTATTATTCATAAGCCTGCAACAGCTCACAAATCTCTGTTTGTTAAATCCCATTAGTATGTTAGGAGAATCCAGCAGGTGGCCTCAGCTCCCAGGAGCAGCAAACTACACAGCAAGCATCCAAAAAAAGCATTTGTCTGATTATATTCCTTTTTCACGTAAGAATGTATGAAATGAATTGCCTGTCTTGAGTGAAGTGTTTATGTGAGATGTAATTTGAACATTTCAACTACAAAAGGAGGCAAAGAAAGACTTGTCAGCAGTACAATCGCTGCTGATGTTGGAATGAGCCTCGTCTTTGTGTGCAATGTTAACTTCATAATATATAGACATCATGGCTTTAATGCTTTTGGGGTTGATCATTGGACTTCATCTAATTACTATCTTCTTTAGTCCAAACAGAGAGAAAGATACAGTGAGGCTGAATTAGAACTGGGTATTTATGCACACACACTCACAAGGACATTCAGTACAAATATTTATATTGTAGATAAGGTGGAAATGAATCTAATTAATTTCCCTGTGAGAAATAAACGTGATGAGTAAACTCTCAAATGTCTTTAAGTATTTTATATGAACAGACACTTAGAATAATAATTCAGCTGAATGGTCAGAGCTCTTTCCCCACGGATGGTTCGGAGGTCTAACAACAAGTCAAACTTTTATATGGAATATGCTTCACACAAACTGAACTGCTTGTTCCAGCTACACATTATCTCGTCTCCCCCCCTTCGCAGGCCTACTCTCTTTTCGGCTGGAGCAAAGACGTCAAGGCCTTGGCAGGTGCTGCTGTTTCTGCTTTTGTGAAGGAAGCGGAGGCTAGGAGCTCTTACAACCATCAGGTTAAGATTACAGCAAGTCAGACAGAGGCTACCTTCGTTTGTCTGCATGCACACAATGTTCAGAGTTCAGCGATAAAAGTTACATCTAAAAAGAACATACTGATAAATTGCCACAACAGTAAATATTAGAGTATACATATGATGAGGCTGCAACAATCATTCTGCACATTGGGCTGATTCTGTGTCGCCATAAACCAGCAGTGTTTATTATAATGAGGCCCATTAGATGTGATATGCAGTGATGGAAGGTAAATAAGTACTTTTACTCAAGTAATGTACCGAAGTACAATTTTGAGGTACTTTAAGAATATCCAATTTATGCTGCTTTATACATCTACTCCACTATATATTTCAAGGGTATTTTTGTACTTTTGACTCTTTTGATTGCTTTGATTTTACATCCACAACATGGGATCAACTTATGAAATATGATACATTGTAGATTAAAGGCTCTATATACACTCACAGGTGCATTAAACAACTGAGAGGTTTCAGAAAAAAATTTATTCAAGGTTTTTGAAGAGTAAAACAATGCAATAGACAAGTAGAATTACACGACAGTAATCAAGACAATATGTGACAGTAAACTCTCTCTTTGCCCTGGCTAACAAAATTCATTTAGACATCCATCCATCCATCCATTTTCCACCGCTTATCCGGGGTCGGGTCGCGGTGGCAGCAGGTCAAGCAGCCCGACCCAGACCTCCCTCTCACCGGCAACATGTTCCAGCTCATTCTGGGGGATCCCGAGGCGTTCCCAGGCCAGCTGGGAGATGTAATCTCTCCAGCGTGTTCTGGGTCTTCCCCGGGGTCTCTTCCCAGTTGGACGTGCCTGGAAAACCTCCAGTGGGAGGCGTCCAGGAGGCATCCTAATTAGATGCCGAACCACCTCAGCTGACTCCTTTCGACGCGAAGGAGTAGCGGCTCTACTCCAAGCTCCCTCCTGATGACTGAGCTCCTTACCCTATCTCTAAGGCTGAGCCCGGCCACCCTACGGAGGAAACTCATTTCGGCCGCTTGTAGCCGCGACCTTGTCCTTTCAGTCACGACCCAGAGTTCGTGACCATAGGTGAGGGTAGGAACGTAGACCGAGTGGTAAATTGAGAGCTTTGCCTTCCGGCTCAGCTCCCTCTTCACCAAGACGGTCCGGTGCAGCGCCTGCTTTACTGCTGCAGCTGCACCGATCCGTCTGTCGATCTCCCGCTCCATCTTACCCTCACTCGTGAACAAGACCCCGAGATACTTGAACTCCTTCGCTTGAGGTAGGCACTCCGTCCCCACCTGGAGGGAGCAATCCACCGGTTTCCGGCAGAGAACCATGGCCTCAGATTTGGAGGTGCTAACTCTCATCCCCGCCGCTTCACACTCGGCTGCAAACCGCCCCAGTGAATGCTGGAGGTCACAATCCGAGGAGGCTAACAGGACCACATCATCTGCAAATAGCAGAGAAGCGATCCCGAGACCCCCGAGACTGACGTTCTCCGCCCCCAGGCTGCGCCTAGATATCCTGTCCATGAAAATCACAAACAGGACCGGTGACAAAGGGCAGCCCTGGCGGAGGCCAACACCCACCGGGAACGTGTCTGACTTATTGCCGAGAATGCGGACACAGCTCCTACTGCAGTCGTACAGAGACCGGATCGCCCGTTGTAACGGGTCCGGCAACCCATACTCCCGCAGCACCCCCCACAAGACCCCCCGAGGGACCCGGTCGAAAGCCTTCTCCAAGTCCACAAAGCACATGTAGACTGGTTGGGCAAACTCCCAGAACCCCTCCAGTAGTCTTGCGAGGCTAAAGAGCTTGTCCACTGTTCCACGGCCGGGACGGAATCCGCACTGCTCCTCTTGAATCTGAGGTTCGACAAGCGGTCGGAGCCTCCTTTCCAGCACCCTGGCATAAGCCTTCCCCGGGAGGCTGAGTAGTGTGATACCCCGGTAATTCGAGCACACTCTCCGGTCCCCCTTTTTGAAGATGGGAACCACCACCCCGGTCTGCCATTCCATGGGCACTGATCCCGACCCCCATGCGACATTGAAGAGGCGTGTCAGCCAGGACAGCCCAACCATGTCCAGTGCCTTCAGCATCTCAGGGCGGATCTCATCCACCCCCGGCGCCTTGCCACCAAGGAGCTTTTTGACTACCTCGGCGACCTCTGCCAGGGATATGAGTGAGCCTCCCCCTAGGTCCTCAGGCGCTGCCTCCTCTGCAGAGGACATGTTGGTCGGGTTTAGGAGTTCCTCAAAGTGCTCTTTCCACCGCCCGACGATGTCCTCCGTCCGGGTTAGCAGTTCCCCCCCCTGCTGAGAACAGCCTGGGGTAAGCCCTGCTTTCCCTTCCTGAGCCGTCGGATGGTTTGCCAGAACCTCCTTGAGGCCAACCGAAAGTCCTTCTCCATGGCCTCCCCGAACTCCTCCCATGCCCGAGTTTTAGCATTCGCGACCACCGCCGCTGCAGCCCTTCTGGCCTGCCGGTACCTGTCAGCTGCTTCAGGAGACCCCTGGGCCAACCAGGCCTTGAAGGTCTCCTTCTTCAGCTTGGTCTGCCATCTGATCCAACTCACCACCAGGTGGTGATCAGTTGACAGCTCTGCTCCTCTCTTCACCCGAGTGTCCAAGACATACGGCCGCAAATCAAATGATACGATTACAAAGTCGATCATTGATCTCCGGCCTAAGGTGTTCTGGTACCAGGTACACTTATGAGCCACCTTATGTTCGAACATAGTGTTCGTTATGGCCAAACCATGGCAAGCACAGAAGTCCAATAACGAAACACCATTCGGGTTCAGATCGGGCAAGCCGTTCCTCCCAATCACCCCCCGCCAGGTTTCTCCGTCATCGCCCACGTGAGCGTTGAAGTCCCCCAGGAGAACTATGGAGTCGGTAGGCGGCGCCCTTTCCAGGACCCCTCCCACCGACTCCAAGAAGGCCGGATACTCTTAACTGCTGTTTGGTGCATAAGCACAAACCACAGTCAGAGCCTTGCTCCCCGCAACCCGAAGGCGCATGGAGGCGACCCTCTCGCTCTCCGGGGAGAACTCCAACACAGCGGCGCTCAGCCGGGGGCTCGTGAGTATCCCCACTCCCGCCCGGCGCCTCTCACCCTGGGCAACTCCCAAGTCCAACCCCTCTCCAGGAGCTTGGTTCCAGAGCCAACGCTGTGTGTGGAGGTGAGTCCAACTATTTCTAGTTGGTATCGCTCCACCTCCTGCACCAGCTCCGGCTCTTTCCCCGCTAGCGAGGTGACATTCCACGTCCCTAGAGCTAGTCTATGCCGCCGGCGATCGGCATGCCCGGGCCTCCCGCCCGACCCGCCGCCCGGTCTGCATAGCACCCGACCCCGATGCTTGTCCCTGCGGGTGGTGGGTCCACAGGGTGGCTGCTCCATGGTGTTTATTCGGGCTGAGCCCGACCGGGCCCCATGGGCAAAGGCCCGGCCACCAGACGCTCGCCTACGAGCTCCCCTCCTGGGTCTGGCTCCGGGAGGGTGCCCCGGTTTCCCTGGTCCGGGCGAGGTGGCTGTAGTCCGTGGGCTATCATAGGGGTTGTTTTGAACCGCTCTTAGTCTGGGCTCTCCCCTGAAACCTGTTTGCCTTGGGAGACCCTACCAGGGGCTAATGCCCCGGACAACATAGCTCCCAGGATCACTGAGCCACTCAAACTCCTCCACCACGATAAGGTGGCGATTCATTTAAACATCAGGATGTGAATAGTTTTCTTAAACCAAGTTAAACGTGTATGGGGAAAAATAGAAATAAAAGAGTCATAATCTTTATAGTTCAAAGGTTGGTTCATGCAAATGAGCATAGTTAGTTTGATATGTACATGATTCAGCACTTGTATTCTGCCTTACAGCCTAACTTGTGTATCATTAAAATATGTCAATCTTTGTTTTTCTTTGTTTTAATTGGTGTGTCCTGAAACTAACAGCCAATCTAGGCTTAGTCGTATGCGGCCAGGTACCGTGTGTTAGAGAAATGCAGTTCTAAGCGAATTATCACCGTCAAGTGAACAGTGAATATAAGAGCAATAACGTTCATAACTTAGTGGCTGATGACCAGTTATCCTATGGTTTGGACTCTTGTGATCTAAAAGAGGTAAATACGAGTTTATGTATTGTTTTCTATACTGTGACCAACGGAATTGTTTCCCAGTCCGGACAGTTTTTAGCTAACGTTCCAATAAAAAATCACTTAAAATATTGATCAAAATGATCGTGTAATGTTTTCAGATGATTTAAAAGGACGCTTACGCCGGTGAATTAGCCGTGCTTGTTACAGGGTCGCCAACATTACCATCAATGCTGTCAACACATCCGGGAACGTAGTTCTGTCCTTCACAATAAGATCTCACGCTTCAACAACTCCAAATTGTGCAATAAAAGCTCCTTCATTTCCATTTGAGTGTATACCACCACCTGCTGGATGTTTTGTTTCTTTTCATGTCAATCACTGGCAAAACACTAGCTGATGCATGGAATTTAACAGTTATGCACACATACAGTGTATTGTATATAACAATTACTATCATAACACACAGTGCAGAGTAAGAGTTATATTACAACTAAACACAAATATTCATGATTGAAAAGCCACTTTGTTTAAGCAAAAGACAAATAACAGCAAATGATTGAAAAGATGATGAAAATATTTATTTAAAAACAAACGAGACAAAAACAAAATAAAAAATTAAATAAAAAATCAGGACACAAATAACATTTAAAATAATCATCTTCATAATCCATCTCCTCGTCCCAGCCCACACACATGGTGTGATACCATGAGTGGCAGCTGTCACACTGGACCCACCACACCAATCCATCCGAGCTCTCTGCAGGGTCAGGTTCCCGGCACCGGCCACACTCCCAAGCTGTCGGCTCCATCTCTTCAGGAGTGTGACCTATTAACAGAATTTTTGGTTTTACTTTGTCTAAATAATAAACATTTTATTCTTACATCACTAAAATACATACTCATAATAATGTTTGTGCATCACAATAGTTAATACATTCTGATTTATACGTGAATTCTAACACAAAATAGGTATGCGCTGACCAGGAGACGGGGGAAGGTGGTGGTGTTCCTCAGCAAGCAGGCTCGGTGGTGATGTTGTGGTCCTGCTGGCAGGCAGCCGGGGACCGTGGGAGGCACAAGAGGGGGCAGAGAGGGATGAGGGACCGGCGATGGAAAGTCCAGAGCTTGTGGCTGAAGCAGCCCCGAGGGACACTGGTCTTCTGCGGCTGGGGGGGCGGCAACGTTTATGTACATTACAAAGCAACGTTTATGTACATTACAACATTACATAAACGTTGCTTCCATAGCTTTTGTGCACTGTTGCTATATGTTCACCTGAGTGATGGCTGCTGGAACAAAGCTCTTTTTATACAGCTTTGTTCTACACCGTGGGACTATCTCCGTCTAGAAGGAAGAAGCTGAAATTCCCAGTGCAAAAGGGTGGGAGTCGTCCTTTAAAATGGAGCCGGTTATTCGTTGTAACTGTCTGGTGTACAGGGACTCTGGGTTAAGCTGTGACTCACCAATCAGCCTGCTAGACCATTTAACAATTTGATGCAGAGAGTTTCTGTTCTTTAAAGATAGGTTTCCAAACCATGACACCAAAGAAAAAGATAAAATCGATACAATAAAATAAGGTCATCATGGTTTTGTTAATGTGAAAATAGGACAGTTTCCTCAAACAAAACAAATGCTGGTACCCTTTTTTGCACACGGCTACACAGTTTGCTTCAAAGTTCAGTTTTGCGTCAATAATTGTCCCAAGATATTTGTAAGATTGCACACATTCTACTGGCTGACCCTTAATGGATATGACTTCATGTGTGTGGGCTCGTCTTCTAAAATCGAATATCATGTCTGGTTTTAGATATGTTTTATTGAAGATACTCCTCACACCACTTCACAAAGTCGTCGATGACCGGGCCGTGGCTGGTCTCATACTGCTTTTCCATCTCCTCCCCTCTGGTAGGCGCTACAGGGCACTGTACGCCAAAACCACCAGACACAGGAAAATCTTGACGTTATGTTATAGTGTAAACGAGTTGTGTTGCTAATAGCGAGTATTCATTACCATAATAAGCGTTAGCTGTGCTTTCATACTGTTAGCTGTGCATTTGAAACCAGTTGTTAAGACAAGCTATGGCTAGATAGCCATGAAGTAGTGTATGGACTTGTTGCTGAGCTGATTTATCTGATTCAGGAGACGGACTGTAAGAGAGCTCCTTTGGACCACTACGGAGAACTGTTCCCTGTGTGTGCTGCTGTAGACTGTTGCTGCTGTTTCTTCTGCGCTCTGCCTGCCCTCCATGCCCCAGCTTCTCCTGTGTACTGAGTACTGACAAACTTGCACGTGCTTTTTGTTTATTGCTTGTGTGAACAAGTGAAGCGGCCATCACAGTTTTGGGCCTCTACGCTCCCACGCCACCACTCAGGCCTGCAACAAGGGTTTTGTCTATTTTGAGTGAAAGTGTGTGCGTGAGAGTGTGGGTTCACAGTATATTGATGTTCACATGTTAAAGATGCTGTGCATTTGTGATGTTAGAGCCTAATCAGAGGTAACCAATGAAGAGCTAAGAGACTTGAAGTTACTGAGAGGAACTCATAATATTTTTGTGTTTAATATCGGGCAGTATTTCTATTCATTTTAGTGATTTGCAATAATATTGTTTATTGTACCTGCTGTAATAAATGCCAAATTGTGTTTTTTTCAATGTGTTTGAAGTGTATTTTGTGTGTCAAAGTTCATCACAGATAATTCATGTTTTGGTAAGAGCTGGTTAAAAAAAGGGTAAAACACAAGATAAAATGACTTAATAAGAGGCATAGACCTTTTATTTTACTTCCTCCATGTATGCAAAGTGCTCACAAAGGACTTGAGCTCACCTATTTTTAGCGCTAAGGGTTCAATAGTGTGCTGTCATAGGTGTTTTCATTGCCAGGGATGTTTTGCATTTTTCAATTTGAATTGCAAACAAAGCACAACATGTTGCTCTGTTTGAGGCACGCTTACAAAAGTCAAGGTTATTCGTGCTTTTGGCTGAGCATTTACCTTGAGTGTGTAAGCAATCGCAAAAAAACGTCCGTCAGATGGGCTGTTCCAACATCAAGCAGGCCGCAGATCTTAATTTTGTTATATATGATCACATGCTGTATTATCTGTTTTTACACCAGTTACAGATGCTTCATAAGAGTTTTTTTTTTTTTCACAAATACATTATCAAATGAATAATTGGGAGATTAAAGAAAAGTGTTGCAGAGAAAGAATTAGTTTTGACAGATAAGACGGTGATGGAGCGAAGGGCGGCCCAGAGATGGAGAGTGATGTGCAGGACAGGTTCTGGGAATGATTTTGAAATGATATCCAGCACGCTGTACTAAATGACTGTAGACAGCTGTGCTCTCATTTGATAGAACAGGTTTTCTGTTATTCGTCAGTGTAATTGAGGTGGCCAGCCCTCTCAATAAAAGTGAAGAGGCTCTAATAGTTTATTCATCAAGAGATGAATGTCCTATTCGTAATCTCTTTGCGTCAGTCGGCTTAGTGACCTTATACACAGCAGCATTATGAGTTTCAAGACAGACTCACAATATTTATTGTTACATTTTGACGAGACAATACTTTTTAAAAAAAGTTAAATTTTTGTGTCCTTCCTCCCCAGCTCTTATTTGATTTAAGCACTCTGTGTATCAGTGACCATCAATTTTATGCCTGACTTACAGAGGGACAAAAATCCATTGTGAAGCCTTGGCAGAGTTTCTTAATGGCTGGATGTGAGATGATTTTTGGTCCATTACCTTACGATGAAGCCAAATGACCTTAATGCTAAAATGCGTTCGGCAGTTTCAGAGACGGACGGACAAAAAAAAAAGACTTATCTACCTGTTAATCATTAGTAAAATCGATTTGCGGCTAATGTACCCGCTGCTGAAATCATGACCGTAATGGAACCAAGCAGTTAATGTTTTAAACATTAAAAAGGACATCAGCCAGATGCCAACTTATTTTGGCTGTCCTCTGTAATTGGTCACAGTGTAGACAGCATAGCCTATTTCTGTATGTCGTGTATTGTTATACGTCCAAAAAAATCTGAACTCAAGGTCCACTCACTAGTTCTTACTGGACCTTTCAACATCATCTCATGGACTTCAGACATGGGGATTGCTTGGCTGCCATGTAGATGTGGGCAGAATGTAGTGGAGTTTGGATTGCTCTGTACAAAATGGAAGCTTGAAGTAGTAGGAAGCTCTCTTGGAAGCGGGTGAAAAGATTTTCTTGGACGGTTAGCGTTATCCTTTTTGTCCTTTTCTCAATTCCTGTGACATCTGCAAATTTTGACTTCTTAACATTGCGAGACATTGTGAGGCACTTTGGGTCCGTTTTCACTCGGTGTACTTCCTCCGTGGCACCGAAACAGTTAACACAAGCCTAAACTATTATAGTTTGAGCTGCACTTCACAAACAATTTAAGGGTTGACTCATTTAAAAAAGCACTATAAAAAGACTTGATGAAAGTTGCAACCCGAACAACAATAAGGCTACAAACAACCCATAATGCAACACTCTCTGTAGGAGACGTTCTTTCTATCCAAAAATAAAATTATGCTGTTGTTAATGATACATTATTGTCGATATTGACTACAGTATTTTTTTCCGTTCTGCGTGTGCTCACATGCAAAGATACTAAACAAGAAAACAATGATACTAATCGTTTAATCTATTAGTTGGACCAATAGATATTTAGCCAGTTCTAATATTTAGTGGTGTGTATTGTTAAAGTAATGGCAGCATTAACCTGCTAAGGGGCCCAGGGACAAAACTGTGCTGCTGGGCCCTTATATCCACCAATCTTCCCGGTATGTGTCATTTCTGAGCACTGTTTCTAAACTGCTACCTTTCCCTTGGGCAGATTTTCCATTTTCAATCAAATTAGCACAAAGCAGTTGATACACAATAAGCTCTGAGCTAACGAGCCGTTGCTCTGTTTGTCCGATTGGCGTTCCAGTCCTTGTTAAAGGAGCACTCCACTGACATTTATTCTACAAGGTGGGTCTAACTAAAGGTTGCATTAAGGGAAATGTTGGATCCAGCTTTTTGAAACTTGACCCAATGAGCAGTGCAGCACTAAATGTCGGAATACCCCTTTATATCCAACACACTTTTGTAGGCACAAAATACAATAGAAACATTCTCAATTTACAGTTTTTCTTCTACCTCATCTTTCAAAACCAAACCAAGTGGCTTATTTACATGAATGTTTTTACAACATTTATTTACAACTCTGCATGTGTCAGGCACCTGTCAGCAGTCACTGACTGAAAACTAAAAGGGACCGTGTTTTAAAATTTTCCCTCTCACTTACAGAGCACTACATGGTCAGACTCCTGCATATGTGGCTTAACTACTCCACCCTTATTCATCAGCTTGGCTCTCAGGTCAAATATTTTACATTTTCTGTCTGTCCCACACACTCTCCTTAAGACCCGTGGTGACCGAGCTTTTGAGACAGTAGCACCAAAGCCATGGAATGCTCTGCCTGCACCCTTACGGTTTGCCGAGTCTGTAGATTCTTTCAAAAACCAGCTTCAAACATTCCTGTTTAGACTGGCGTATGTACCAGGTCTGCACTTTAAGTATGTATTAATTGTGTAATTTACTGTCTATTGTGCCTTTTCAGTACGTTTCGAGTTTTAAACACTGCTCTCTTAAATTAGTAGCCCTTTTAAATGTGTTCTGAAGAGTTTCTTTTTAAGAATTAGTTGCATATTGGTTCAGTGTTTGATCCTTATGTTATATGTTTTTTTTCTTGTATGTAAAAATGCTCCTGTTAGGTACTTTGTGACGAATGTTTGTGAAAAGTGCAATATGAATACATTTTACTTACTTAAGTTTAATTGTTTTTTACAGATTTTTGCTGTTTTATGGTCTTTTAAAAAAAGCACTTTGTGATCTTCTTCTATAAAAAGGTGCTATACTAAATAGACCTTGCTTACTTGGCGTGGGCAAAGTGAGCGGGGGCTGGAGACAGAAACAGAGAGCCAGACCAGGCATAACAACCAACCAACTAACCAACTACAAAGTCCTCGTGACTTTATTTGTTACTACCACTTTGTGCATCAAATATAATCACGACAACTGAGACGGACTTGGTTTATGTATTATGTATTGAATGAGGCTTGATGCCATAGTTTTAACAACATGCCATGCTTGGGATGGTTGTCATGCGAATGATACAGCAGAAAGTTCAGCCATTCAAGACAGTGACAGAAAAGATAGCAAGACATAGGTAATAGTGCAAAATGGAGGTAATAGTGCAGTATAACTGATTAAGTGTTCGTCAGAGTGATGGCCAGTGGAAAGAAGCTGTTCCTGTGTCTGGTGGTTTTGGCGTACAGAGCCCTGTAGCGCCTACCAGAGGGGAGGAGTTGGAACAGCTTGTGTCCAGGGTGTGAGAGGTCTGCAGAGATCTTTCCTGCCTGTTTCTTGACTCTGGAGGTGTACAAGTCCAGGATGGAGGGCAGGCTGGAACCAATGATTCTCTTTGCAGACCTGACAGTCCGTTGTAGTCTGCTCCTGTGTTTGGTGGCCGATCCAAACCACACAGTGATAGAAGAACAGAGAACAGACTGGATGATAGTGGAGTAGAACAGAATCAGCACCTCCTGAGGCAGGCTGTACTTCATGAGCTGGCACAGGAAGTAAACAGTTACTGTTTAGCAAGCTGTTTTAGCCTCTACTTGGCACGAATCACAGTAAAAGAGCAATAAACTATGCCACATTCGGCCGTTCAACTACCACACTTTAATATCTGACGTTCCGTACTTCCACACACCACTGTGAACGCATCGTAGTATCCTTGCGATGGCGTCCACGAGAAAGGGCCAGCTCAAAATGTGGCAGTGGCAGCTAGTAGAGGCACTTCCTGTTGCAAGCTCAGCTGCTGCGGGAAGTTGTGCCACTGTTTGGGAGAGGTGCCGTGGCAGTTTACCCTTTATTTTTCGTTATTTGACAATATGTGACAAAGCATTAAATTCCTTGAAGGTATGACTGTTGGCAATTGTAATTGGTTTAGTAAAAAAATGCCGAATTGTAATAGTATGGCTACTCATTTTTATTAAAAAAAAAGATTTGAAACCGAAAAAAAAGATATAAGAACTCAAATATCAAAATATATATGAAAGTGAAAAATGAAAAAAAAAAATGTATTCGAAAAAATTCCAGAACTAAATCAAAATTATATTCAACCCAAAAAAACTTTTCATTCACTTATTTTTATTTTGAATACATTGCTGTGTTTTTAAATGTTCAAGACCACAACTTGAACTTTCAGGTTAAAATTTTTTTTTCAAATGAACAAAACTTTTGACCTGGATTTAGCTCTATAGAAAATGGTGCGGAAACGCTGTGTGGACGGAGATCGTTTTCGTGTGGATGTAGCCCAGGGGTGGGCAAACTTTTGGGTTCAGGGGCCACATTGAGTTTTAAAATTTGACAGACGGGCCGGGCCAGTAGCAGATGGATGGAGAGTGTCTGTGTGAACTAATATAAATTACAAGTAAAAGCCATTAACTAAAAAGTAAAGAATACTTACATTTCAGTGGGAACAGTGTTGTTGGTCACCCTTTTTTGCCAGTGCTTCAAAGTTTGGTGTCAGTTTGGTTGTGGCAATTCTCAGGACAGATCTGAGGTGTTCATCCGTTAACTGGGATCTGTGGCCTGATTTGTTGATGTTCATCACGCTGAACGTCTGCTCACAGACGTAGGTAGAGCCAAACAACACCAGCATCCTCTGTGCCATCCTCCTGATGTTTGGAAACGTGGCTTCGCTTCGTGAAGCATAAAACTCATCCAGTTTAAGGGAGTTGAACTTCTCCTTTAAGACGGAGTCACACTGAAGATCAATCAGGTCCAATTGCAAGTCCTGCGGCGATGTTTCATAGGCTTGTGACAGGGGACATGACACCAGCTGAAGTGACTTGTCCATTTTTTCAAAATCAGAGAACCGACAACAGAATTCTCCGTGCAGGTCGTCCAGCGATTTGTTGTATTTCTTCATATGTCGAGGGGCCTCTTTCAGTGTCACTAGTGTGGGGAAATGAGCGAATGATTTGTTTGAAATTTGTCTTGAGAAGAAAGTCAACTTCGCTTTGAAGGCTCTCACATTTGTGTACATTTCGCGCACAAATTGATCTTTCCCTTGTAGCTTCATGTTCAGCTCATTCATGTGTGTCAATATGTCCACAGCAAAAGCAAAGTCACAAAGCCAATCTGCGTCGCTCAGCTCTGGAAAATCGTCAGCTTTCCCGATTATTAACTCCAAAAATGAGCTAATCTCCTCTTTGAGCTCCCACACTCGTCGACATACTTTCCCCAAACTTAACCAGCGGACATGAGAGTGATAAAGCAAGTCCTGGTAATCAGCATCAGTTTCCTCAAGGAACTTAATAAACTGACGATGCTAAAATCCCCTCGCTCGTATACAGTTAACGAGTTTTACAACTCGCCGCCCGTTCTTGCGTTGACTGTTTGCTAGCATAGTTGGCATGCTTGGTGGAAAAGTGGCAGCTGATATTGTATTCCTTGAAAACGGCAACGGTTTCTTGGCAAATAAGACATACAGCCTTTGATCGCACTTCGGTGAAAAAATATTTAGCTGTCCACTCCTGATTAAACCCTCGGCACTCACTGTCAACTTTTCATTTCTTTGGTCCACTCATTGTTACAGAAGGGCTCAATGCAGTGTCAAAGGTGAATATCACGGACACTGGGCATGCAGGTTGGTGCCGCGTAAACAGGAAGTAGATTGGTTGATTATCTAAACAAAACAAGACGGAATAATAAAGTAGTCTTTAATAATGAAAGCTTGTGTTTGATACTTATAAACTCAAACAGACACATTTTGTGGAAAGTTGTAGTAGTTTTATTTTTCAGACGTAGTTACAGTGCTGCGGGTCTCTGTCTCTCTCTCACACACATCAAATGTATTTAAAAATTAAAAACAGTTACACACAATCGTTTACTAGATTGTGGGTCCATAAATGTGGTCAACACACGTCTCTCACTCGTTTCCGTTGTTGTCTGTTCTCACTCGTAGCTTTGCTGGTGGCTGAAGTCCTCCGTTTTGTGTCCGTCCTCCTCAAAGCCGCTTCTGACGGCCGCTCCGTAGGGCTGATCACGCGACTGGTCAAGCCGCTTACTGATCACTACAATAACAGCTGTTTCCTCCGCAGAAATGCAGAATTTAACTGAACAGCTGCTAGTAAAGACAACACGGTCAGCAACGCCTGTAGTTAGTTGTCCATGTTGAATTAACCTGGTAGTCGATCGATAATCAAGGCTGTTGTTGTTTGTGATCTTCCAGGTACGGGTCACGTGATATGGGCGTGACGAATCAGTAAGAACCAATCGAGAGAATAGACCAGACTCCAGCAAAGTTCAATTGTGTCTGGAGTGCGCCATCTAGTGGGATCAACTGGAGCGCCGGGTATTGCAGGAAAAAGGCAGAATGAATGCGGTCTTTACTATAATTTGGACAATTATGTACCAATATTCGACGGGCCGGATTAAAAAGCCCGGCGGGCCGTAGTTTGCCCATGCCTGATGTAGCCTGAGGTGCAGTCGTTAGTGTAGAGGGAGAGAGCAGTGGGGAGAGCACAGATCCCTGGGGGGCACCGGTGCTGATCATCCGGTTGCTAGATGTGATTTTTCCCAGCCTCACCTGCTGCGTCCTGTCTGTCAGGAAGTTTGTGATCAACTGGCAGGTGGAGGGTGGCACAGTGAGCTAGGAGAGTTTTGGTTCAAAGCTGCCTGAGTTTTGCAGTAAACCAGGGTTTATTGTTGTTGTATGTGCAGAAGGTTTTAGTCAGCTTTGTCCTCACATTGATTGCTGGAGCATGAGATCGGCCTCCTGGGGCTATCAGTTAATAGGAAAGGGGTTGGCTTTCAGCTGTTGCTTAACTAAGGACGGAACAGTAGATTGTTTGTTAGGGTTTGCATGTGATTTGCAAAACCTAACCTTCAAAAGGTGCTGTTGTCAGACAAGCTGCCACTACCAATGAGACTTCCCAACAAGGTAAACCTACTACGTAAGTAGATTTTCTATGGAATTGCCAAAGACATTTTAGTGAGTGTATTTGGTGTCTTTTAGCTTTGGTTTGTTTGTCTGTTTGATTGATTTTTATGAAACAGACAACCCCCCCAAATCTAATAGCATTCTATAGCAGTGATATTACTTGTTTTACTCACCTGCACTTACACTCTGTAATGTGTCCTCTAACACTCATATGGCTATAATGCAAGGTCAAGCAAATGTAGGTACATGTAGTAGATGTAACTACAGTAGTGGCCTCTGGGAGGAGTGACAAGTGATGGATTAACAGGTTCATGAGCGATAGAAAAGATTACGTTCAGGGTTAGTACAGCTTGCTAAAATATTTTAGAAGCAGGTTGATTACACAGTTTATTCCAGTCATACTCGCTTATAATTAACATTTTCTTCCAGATCTGGGACCAAATGGAATGGACTACAAATATGGGTACTACAAATGAAGCTCTATCGTAAGTTCAGTCAGGAAGACTATACTCCTGCATGCCTAAGCCTGTCGTTTATTTCTCATACATCTGCCAATCACTCCTCGCACACTCATTATTTCCTTGCTGTTATTGTTTGGGGCTGTCAATCATGATATCAGCTGTCTAGATCAGCTGCTGTCTTCTATCCAATAGCACAACGACACAATTACATCATTAGCCTATCATCTTGCTGCTGACTCTCTTAAATATGATCGTCTCTCTACCTTCAGTACGTTCATGCTGCTGTTACGCAACCCTCCACCTCCCATCTCCGCCCAGTCTTCATCAGATTCATCTTCTTCATCATTCCATCAGCCTCATCAGCCACCATCACCACCAGTGTCTGGACTCCACGGGGGGATTTATCTTGCTGCTGCTCAGGGCAGACACCGCTCCATTACAAATCTCCCTGTAGAGTCCAAGCGCCAAAGACTCTGAAGACTTTATCATCACATTTCATTTGTTCACAATAAACAATTATCTTTTCTTCATCTGACTTGTCTCTCCTGATTGAGATGGAATGGACTACAAATATGGATAGTACAGTGTGTTTGAGTGGGGATCACTATGGGTTACTTGAAATTCAACATTTCAACTACTGACTGAATTTTTTTTGAGACAATTCTCCCAAGGTTTGATTTAGTTGACACTGAGAAGGTTACTATGCAATGATTACTGTAGTAATCAAAGTCATGGCAAAGCAACTGCGGTGGTGGCAGCTGTGTTACAAAGTGGACTTACTTTTGAACAAGTACCGTGATGAAGACCAACTCAGCTGACACGAAACAAGATGACTGGATTAACTGTACAAGAGATACAACTCAACATATCAGGTCAGATCAACTTCTTTAATAATGTTCAGTAGATTGGTTTTGTCTGTTTTTCTTTCAATTTCAGTCAGACTGTTGAATAAAGAAATCCATTTTGTAAATCATTATCCAGTTAGATTTAGCCAAAAAGGCTTTGCTGATTGAGAGAGCTCTCAAAGAATTTGACAGGCAATGATGATTATGTTGCTAGAAATTTCCCCCGTAATGGTTCAGAGTCAGAAATGGCCGTAAACATGCACGGACATTACAGCAAGAACTGACAGCTTTGGAATGCCGCCAGGTACACTTGTATGATACTATCAATACAGTCTAGCAATAATATCAGTTAATCTAAATGAGCTTTGGCTTCCTGCGAAAACCTTAGTAAAACAAACCTGACCTTACAGTTGTTTATTTTAAATGAAAATCAGGGTAAAGTATTAGAAATTTGGGTGAATGAAATTTAGTTTAGGGAAACAAAGCGAGACTGGACGGAGGTGACGTGTTGTTGCCTTCCGGTAAGTAGTCGGCCAACTTCAACGGTAAACCACGAGATCGAAAAAAGGATTGCTTGCCAAATAAAGCTGAAATTTTGCATCTAACTCTGTATAACCACTGAAATGGTAAGGTTATTGATGGTATCTAATTGTATTAAATACTTGTTCATACACTTACTGATACGATAGTCGATTCAACATGTGGTTACAAACCAGCGAGCCTGTTAGGCCTGTTAGCATAGCCTTTGTTTGTTGTTGAGCAATGTTATAGAACTATTCTTTTCATGACAGCGTGACACAGCTCTTAAATATCTGGCTTTTCTAGTTTGGCTAAAGTTCA
>NW_022280167.1:0-31697 GCF_004355925.1 Anarrhichthys ocellatus | reverse complement strand
AATACATGTCGTTCATGTTTCCTGTTTCTCTTCTTGCAGGTGGAGTCTGCATGGTCCATTGGTGGTGATGACACTCGCTGGCGTTGTGATCTGGCTGCACTGCAAAAATAAAATATGAAATCTAAATAATATTTCTTCTTACCATTCAGTTTTTATGGCATTTCAGTCCTTAATTATCTTAATAAGGTAATATAACTTGTTATTGGTTCTGAGCAAGTTAATGCTTGAAACTAGAATTGCCATAATTATAAGGCTGTTTGATCACCACTGACAAGTACAAAACTGCTTTGTCAAAGTCAGAATTTCTTATTTCAGCATCCTATCCTTTTTATCGCTTCACATATTAAAAACAGACAACCAAATGGAATTCATTGTTTTATTGTCAATCTTACAGCACAGCAATTATGTATTCCTATAGATGAAATACATACAGAGCAAAGACAGTACTTAACAAAGTCAAACTATTTCTTTAAGAACAAGCTTTCTCCTCAGCCTGTCTCATCCTTTAGCAAGTTAAAGTGAGTGAGCACTGTGCTAACATCTCATTAGGAATATAAAGGTTGCCATTACATTCATCTGGCCAAGACCATGTGGTTATGAACATAAGCAGAAATCCCATGTGATAATGTGTGATAATAATTTCAGAAATTCTAGCATTTTACCATTCAGTACTTTGGCAAGGATCATGGACTTCTGAGTTATGTATTTATTACCATTTATCACAAGCCATTTGACTGATACAGCATGGTTTACTTCATTGAAACATAGGAAGTCTCAATTTCCCACGTAAATACTGTAGATTGTTAACCTCATACAGGTCCCATTTCCCTTTCATTTGAAAATATTGGGTGCATTGAAGGGTCAACATTTTGGCAGCTTTCATATATTTGGTTCTGATCAATCAAAGACTTGCCAATTATTTTTAAAATTGAGCTCAGAAGCCCATTGTTTAAAGAAACAATGTTTAGACTCGAACCACATACACATATCTGACCATTGGACCCAATGATTTTATCCGTGATGGCAAATGTATCATATTATCATATATAGGTGGAAAAAGCTCCTTCCAATGCTTCAAATGATTTTCAATTGGTAACTTCAACCTAGACACAGTTGCTATGGCACGAACACTATCTGCACAATCTCTATTAGCTCAATTATCAATCGCACATATGCATCGACTTCCAAACTCTCCAAAGCAAATGGCAATATCCTCAACAGGACAAGCATTTGCCCAGATGACTGTTTTAGTTTACTTGACATTAATGTACTAACATGAATTGGGGATGGCCTATCTCTAACATCTAGAGGGGAATAAGGGAATTCTAAACACATTTGATTTCCAATGGGGCTATGCCCTCCAGAGTTACATGCATAGTGTCTTGCGGAGTTCGTTGTATAATATCAAAGGCTGGGAATTCAACTCACTTGCTCCTTCGATTGATCCTGTATGTTGTTCTCAGGCTGTTGCGAAGCAAGTCTGTGTTTGCCTTTTCTATTTCATCACGCTGTCTGACATGTTTCTCCAATGTCCTTATGCATCCTCATTGAAGTGTGACTGCATGTCCTCAAAAGAACACTGAGTGTCTGCACTTACGGTAGGCCAGGGTTCGGCAACCTGCAGATGCGGCTCCGGAGCCGCATGCTTAAAAAATATATACGACAGAGTAATGAAGTAGTCTTTAATAATGAAAGGTCGTGTTTGATACTTAAGACCTTCCTCAATAAACTCAAACAGACACATTTTGTGGAAGGTTTTAGAGGTTTTATTTTTCAGACTTAGTTACAACGCTGCAGGTCTTGCTCTATCTCTCTCTCTCACATCAAATTTACTTTAAAATGAACACTTACACATAATGGTTTACTAGATTGTGGGTCCATAAATGTGGTCAACACACGTCTCTCACTCGTTCCCTCAGTTTCGTTGTTGTCTGTTCTCACTCGTAGCTCTGCTGGTGTCTGAAGTCTCTGTCCTGCTGGAGAGCAATCAATGTTTCACTGATTGCTTTATAGTTTGTGTGGACTTCCCAATAGTTAAGAAATAATAAGAACAACTAGAAAATTCCTGAAGAATTTTTGACAGTGTGGCTTCTACTGCCCAAAGAAATCGCAATATATATACACGCCAATGTTACCGGTAGTGTCATTCAGGTTCAATTGAGATAGCGCTACTCTCTTTTCTGCATTTTAGATTCATACTCGTGGATTGAATCTTGTATTTGTGGGGCTTTTATTTTGAAAGGGTGGGACTGGGTGGGTGAGAGAGGGGGAGAGGAGACAGAATCATAATGTTTGACACTAAAATGAGAGGCTTCATCACAAGCATTCCAGTTAGAATTCATTCTGTGGGGCTTTTAATTTGAAATGGTGGTGGGGGGGGGTTGGGGAAGAGTCCTCTAAAAATATCTAAGACCTGAATGACTGTATGATAGAGAGAGACAGAGAGGGAGAGAGAGACAGACAGAAAAATAGACAGAGAGGAGAGAGAGGCTGAGTGACACAGGCAGACGCAATTAGATGGACTGAGTGAGTGGGGGAGAGAGACAGACAGACAGACAGTTAGATGGACTGAGAGATCCGCTGGACACGGCGCTCGCTAATCGCTCCAATAACAGCTGCTTCCTCCGCAGAAATGCAGACTTTAAGTGGACAACAGCTGCTAGTAAAGACAACAAGGTCAGCAACACCTGTAATCAGTTCTCCATGTTAAATTAACCTGGTAGTCGATCGGTAATCCAGGCTGCTGTTTGTGATCTTCCGGAAAAGGGTCACGTTATAGGGGTGTGACGAATCAGGGAAGGACATGTCGTGACTGCTACGAACCAATCAAGTAGTGAACACGTGATCGTTTCCAAATGTATGCGTTCACTCCGTCCACACGACAAAGCAACCCCGGAGTTTACAAACTTATCCGTCCTTGGGAGCGTTTTCAAACTCCTCCGTTTTCGGTGCTTTGAAAACTCCGGCGTAGTGTGGACGCTCATTGTAAACGTAGCAAAACATGTGTTTTCATATGGAACCTGAGTAATGTGGACATGGCCTGAGGCTTTGACAAAAAAATACCATGGAACTGTCAGGATCCATGTCTGACCCATTGTGTGTTAACCTCTGTTTCCCCCCAATCTCCTCTCCTCATGTGTCTGTCTTTCCCCTGTTTGTTTTGTTGTGCCATGTGCTTGGTGTTGTTTTCTCAGGCCTTCCTCCAGACACCTCCCATTGCCACCGCCCTGATGGATGCACAGCTGCGGACAATCTGACTCGTTACCCGGCAGCATATCAACCCTGGTCTTGCAGGCTTGGGTTGTCAGTCCGTATTGTCTTCTGCCTCGGTAGCCTCCGCCTCTGCCGCCGTTCCGTAAATTGAACCGCGTTGTATTTTCCCGGTCTAATCTCTCTCCTCTCTGCTACGGGTGTAGAGTACTGGTCGATCTGCGTACTCTCCGGTGTCGAGCCACGGGACATCACACCGTCGAGCTGCCTGCCCTCCGGTGTTGGCCCTCCGGTGTTGGCCCACAGGCTCCACACCTTCTCACACCTTCAAAATAAAATCTGTTACATCGGACTCTGTCTCCTGTGGTCTTGCGTTTGGGTCCTACCCGTGAACTCCCGTGACAGGAAATAAATAACTGTTATTATTCAATTTTTTGCACAGTGGACAATCTTTCAAAGGGAACACCTCATCTTTGGAGTTTGAGGTCACTGAAAATAGCAATAAAATGTCAAGAATTGTCTTTATTCTTGTTCTATAATTTCATAAATACAACAAACTAGTTTTTGTATATATAATATAACTATATATAAAACTTTATAAGCTGTGATATCAAATAGCTTTTGTGGCTCCAGACAAATTTTATTTCGTGGAAAATAGGGCAAAGTGGCTCTTTGGATAGTAAAGGTTGCCGACTCCTGCTGTAGGCAAAGCCCACACCCTCTTTAAACCCTGCTAGTTCATGCTGTGCCAGGGTGTCACCACAGAGAGAGACCATAGCACCATATAGTTTTCTCCCCGTTAATAGTTTGCATTTTAACACCACTGTACAATGCATCCATGCTTCCTTGATTCTATTAAATTTTACATCTACACCAGATTGACGGAGGTCTGCTGATCTAGCCTAATAGTAGCCAGTATAGCCCTGTATTTTGGATTTATATTTCCTAGGGTGTAGTATTAACTTGGTTTTTGATGCAAAGGATCCTAGTGGATTACAGATCTCTATTTCATCCGTGTACAGAACAATCTGCAATGCATTTGGGTTCTTTGAAAATAAGGGATGTGATTTTAGAAGAGCACCATCAACAATGTCATGAAAAAAAACTTTCCCTGTACCTCTGGGGTTCCTTTTCAAGCATAGACAAAATCCTTGGGTGTGATAAGAACTGTTCTAGACTTTTGACTAATGGTACAAAATGAAATACTTTGTGAGTGAGTGAGTGAGAGAGAGACGATGTCATCAATCCTGGAGGATGGAACACACCATCACAGTACTTGTAGTTTTCCTCATGTCATGGTTATTAACATAAGGGATCTACAACAGTAAAGTGGATAACACAGCACTAAGATTGAACTCAACCATCACTAAATCAACACTAAATGCTCTGCATAACTGTGAAACTAACCACATGATGTGCTCTGAAAAAAGCCTCTTACCTGTGAGAGACAATGCTTAGCTCGGGCATTTATCAAAGGCAGTGGCATGTGTTATCAGATCCTAAAGAGAGTGGAAATTGAATGTAGCATCCTGAAATGTGCAAAGACTAACTATGAATGCTATTAGTATAGCCAAGCACTTCAAAAAAATATATGGTCAATAGGGATCCACAGCCAGTGGAGATTCTGGAGAACAGGGGTGATGTGATCATGGGAGCGGGTGAGCAGCAGAGTTTATTTAGGATTTTGGATGATGTGCCATGAAGAATATTGTTGCAGTAGTCGATTCTGGAGGTGATGAAGGCGTGGATCAAAGTTTCAGCAGCAGATGAGGAGAGTGATGGGCGGAGACGGGCTATGTTTTTTAAGTGGAAAAAGGCAGTTCTGGTGATTTGTTTGACGTGGTGTTCAAAGGAGAGGTTGCTGTCAAACTTGACTCCAAGGTTGCGGATGTGTGGGGAGGGAGACAGAGTGGAGTTGTCGATGGTGAGGCAGAAGTTTTGACTGGTTTTAGTGAGGGATGTGGGACCAATGATGATCATGTCAGATTTATCACAGTTCAGTTTGAGGAAGTTGGTTTGCATCCATGATTTAATGTCAGTGAGGCAGTTGGTGAGAGTGGAGTGAGTGGCAGTGGTAATGGCCTTTGTGGAGATGTAGATCTGGACATCATCGGCGTAGCAGTGGAAGTGGAGACCATTGTTGATGTACGATATTACCAACAGGGAGCAAGTATGAACAGAAGAGGACCAAGCACCGAACCCTGGGGGACGTCTTGAGACAGAGGAGCAGTGGAGGAGGTGCAGTTGTTGATAATGATGAACTCTTGTAAAATATGATCTAAGCCAGGAGAAAACGATTTTAAAAAGAAGTTCACATAATCTATAGTTTATGCACACCTTAGGGTAAGAAAGGCTCAGATGTAGTGAGTAAAGATGAATGGTTTAACATTCCACAGCTCTGATCTAAACAAATCTAACTGACATCACTATGACAACAAAAAACAAACAACAGTTCTGACTCTTCAAATGTTAATTTAAACCGGGCTCAGACTACAGCCGTTTTAAAATCCTACCCGATTTTGAAATCAGGTTGCATCACGCACATCTTGATAGATTCTCTTCTCTCTAATCTCAAACATGCACATACTACAAGATTTGAAAAAAAGTGTGGCATCACACACTACACGATATTTATAAGATTATCGTAACGGAGGGAGCAATGAACGTACCGCGTAATCACGTACATTAATATGATCTCACGTTATTTCACCTGATCTCAAGGGGAAGCAGACACAAAAAAATAATTCCTGCATTAACTGGAAAAGGCAGGCAAACAGTATGCCAACGTCTCATAACCTCAGTAGATGCTGCCTGGCTTGTAAGGTCTCTGCCGCCGCCATCTTGCAGCAGGTTCTCACCCATTCAAATAGAAGAAAATTTGACTTTTGTGCTGCTTTTGGATGTCATAACAAAAGAAATGCCAAAACCAAGCAGCAGGGATCCGTAACTGGTTGTATATGGACCCAAATGCAACACACAAGATTCCAGGGATGGTTGGCTTTTATTACAAACTTGCAGGTACAGCAGGCAGAGTAAATCAGAGTCAGAAACAGAAGGCTAGTGGGTTTACCGGGAGTCAGGCGAGACGGGTAGAACAGGGGCAGGAAGGGTCTGTAACAGGAGATCAGTCCGTGAGAGCGTGCCAGACTGGAGAGTCTGGCAACGAAAAGCAAAGAATAATCTGGCAATATATGTCTGGGAGGCAGGAGTCTATATAGGGCAGGGGTCTTAAACTCATTTTCACTCTGGGCCACATCAGCATCACGGTCGCCCTCAAAGGGCCGGTTGTAAATGTAAGACTGTAAATGTAACTACTCCTAACATATTGGTAAATAACTGTCTCTGCATTTGATTATTGTTTATTCAAGTGTAAAAATATTGTACATGCAGTTATATAAATGTAAAAATATATTTAAGAACATTTCTGTTATTATAACTTAAATCCTTTTAATTTAGGGTTAAGAAACCCACATTACTCTATCAAACTATTAAAGAAAATAGCAGAGACAAATATCAAACACAAGTTATCACAATAACTTTGTTCAATGCTTAAAATCCTTTCAAGGGTGCGTTTAAACAATCCGTGAAGTATTTCATCTGTTGTAAAGCCACGTTTAAAGTAGTCTTCAATGTACTCAATACATTTCCATTTCAAGTGTACAGTAACCAGCCAAAGAGCTGCTTCTATGACTGTGTGTTTAAGTATCTCATGTGATGTCATGAGAGGGAGGGTTATCAACGGGAGATACATCCCCTCCCGGTGGTTTCTCAGCCTACAAGCCTTTAACTTCTGTGTTGTTCACAGGGCAGGCCGGAACCATGGGAATGCAGATGCCCTCTCACGAAGAGATGTCCTGTGGGCCACTTCTGGTCCCCCAGAAGCCTCAATCCAGTGGAGGGGGAAATGTGATGTCATGAGAGGGAGGGTCATCAACGGGAGATACATCCCCTCCCGGTGGTTGCAGCAAGGACTAGAACCCATCATGGCATCGGGGTAATAAACTACAATTCCCATAGTCAGCAGGGCAGCCGGGGCCAAGGCGGCGGCCCAGCTGAAAGAGAGGGGACTGATTACCCGGGAGGGGTTGGTGTTAGAACAAAGAAGGAAATGTTTGGAGAGAGGAGGACAGGAGCGCACAAGGAGGAAGATAGTTTTATTTTACATTAAAGACAACGAACCCGAAGAAAACAGAAGATAGTTATGTTTGGTTTTTGTAGCGGCTTTCGGCTAAAATGAATTTGACCTTTTGTTTAAAGATTCTAAATATATTATTTTGAGTTAGAATACAACCACTTGTTGTCTTCATTTATGCACCCACGCCTCACAAGCTGATCCCGACCTCTCAAGACATCACAGTGGTGGAGAATGCCAAATTCGGAGGGGTGGGTGAGAGCGAATGTCCGTCAGTGATTTGACTATTCGCTTTGCACAGTTGAGAACCAGTGAGGACGCAATGGAGCAAATGCTTAGGCTGCTGACGCAAAGCACCCAGCTCCAGATGGAGGCTAGCCGGGCTCTGGTGGAGGAGCAAAGAAAAGCCAACATGTTGAAGAAGGAGGAACTCAGGCTACAGAGAAGTCAGCTTCAAACAGCAGGGCTACCGAACCTCAACCCTGTCCTCCGGGCCAGTGATTTTATTCCTAAAATGGGACCCACCAATGATCCAGTAGCCTACCTTCATGCATTCGAAAAAATACGGCAACCAGAGAAAAATGGCCGAAAGACCAGTGGGTTGGTATCCTTGCCCCGTTCCTGTCCGGTGAGTCACAGAAAGCTTTTCAAGACCTTGATAGCATAATAGCCAATGACTATGATGTCATGAAAGAGGAAATGTTAAGTAGAATAGGACTTACTAAGTTTGGAATGGCCCAACGCTTCCACAATTGGGGCTTTAGGAATGACCAACACCCCGGTCACAGATGCATGAGCTAATAAGTATCGCAAAGAAATGGCTTGATCCGGATAAAACCCCTGCAGCAGCTATAGTGGAAGCCATTGTTGTAGAGCGATACTTACGGGCACTGCCCTATGAGGCAAAGAGGGTTATTAGCCACAGTGCTCCAGTGAAAGCCATTGCCCTGGTGGAGGCAGTTGAACAGTACCAGGCCACTAATGAAATGCTCCGCATGGAGAAAAAGGAGTGTCAAAAAAGAAGGTTGAGATCCCAGGAAAGCTGCCTTAAATGAAGGAATACAGTTCGATATGAAAGTAGGCTAAAGGGACACAAAGCATATAATTAGTAAAGGATGAAATCTAATAATCATTTAAAAAGCAAGTGTGTAAAACATAAGAATTATGAAGTGATTCAACAAATGTAAAACTGATAATAATAATGTATGTGTATCTGAGTAAAGTGAAGTCTCTGTGTGTATGTAAAGAACTGATGTAAGCAGGGTGGGGGCCTTAAAGGCTGAGATCATAACAGATGTTGGGGTGTTGTCCGAACACATCCACGGGTGTAACCTGAAACACGCTCGAACATTGAGGAAGTGAGAACATCCACAGAGGGAAGTTAGGTGCGTCCAGCACACACACACACACACACACAGAAAGATAGGGTGTTGTTCGCAGCACACACACATAATCAATGATGTCATGTAAATCACATGCCGAGTGAGGGAGTGTTGGGGAGGAGGGGGGAGAGAGAGCTCAAAGTGCTATAAAAAGAGAGACTTGCAAAGAGCAAGATGGGATTCAACGCAGGAGCCACCCAAGTCCTCCACGGAGGACACACTGGACCTCGACAGCCGCATCGGAGGACTTCGTCTCTGTTCACGGAAAGAAGACAGCCGTTCCTGGACAAAGATTGAAAGACGGAGATTTTCCTCTCCCCCCTGTTTGACTTTAACAACCGGACAACAGATGGACGCAGCCGCCCCCAAAGACTTTGTACTGAGCCTGAGGGATCGCTGAACGGACTTCGTTGGCCGCGCAGGAGCCGAAGGTCAGGCCTGGCCTTCGCTCCTAAAAACCCCAAAAGGACTTTTTATTACATCGTGAATCCAGCTCCACTGAGCCGCCTCGGCATCGAAAATTAATGAGTATAACCTGAGAAGAAATTGTAACCTGATCGAATCAAGTATAGTATTATTTTATGTGAGCTGTAGCTGTGCCCCTGCTAATATAACCTGCAATAAATATCTAATCTGCATTTAAAGTAAATTTCTCAAGAGAATTCATTTGCTGAAGTAGTAGAAGTTCCTCGTGGCAGTAAAAGGTTAAATCTATTGTATGTTAACAACAAGAGTTCTTAATGGTTATCCTAGTGACCGGTCCACTTAACAGTCCCTTACGGTTTTAGTTATAATCCTAGCCGTTAAAACCTAACCTGGCAATTTACCAAGAGCCTGGATCCAAAAGAGGAAAGCTGCCATAACTGACACGACTAGGTAGAAGTGCCCGGCCAGGGTGGCCCCTCGGCCGAGTGCATGTTACCAGTGGAAGCAGGGTAGACGTCAGGACTAACGGTAGTTAGCAGAAGCCAGGCGAGTTTCCTCGACAGAACACCAGCTCGCCAATCTTTTAATAGAGAGCTGAGTCAGTAGGTAGCCCCGTATCGGGCCAGAGAACCCCCGGATCTAACAGGAGCAACCCATGTCTCAAGGACACCCAGCAAATCTACGTCCCCAGCCCCACAGACCCATTCAAAGTAACCCAACCCAACAGATTAATATACAGAGACATTATCAGACTCAGCGAGAGCAAAGAAAACCAAGTCCAGAGGGGGAGACTCGGAGATGCTACAGATGCGGGGAACTGGGACATATCTCATGGCAATGCGATAAAAGGGGACGAACTAATGCCAACAGCCGAGTCTGCTGGCAGCCAGCTTACACACCTCTACGCCTCCTTGATGGAGGGTACAGAGCACCAAGCTTTTACGTGCCCTGTGAAGCTTAATAATCAGGATGTGGAAGCTTTGCTGGACTCTGGGAGTAGTTATACACTAGTTCACAAGCCTTTGATAGAGGGAACAGACTGGCTTCAGGAAGAGACACGACCAGTTTCGTGTGTCCATGGTGATACACGCCAGTATCCGACGTGTACGGTGAAGCTAATCGCAAGGCATGTGTGAAGTTAAGGCGGGGGTGCTAGATTCCCTGCCAGTCTCACTTTTAATTGGAAGAGATTGTCCCCTGTTCCTCAGGCTGTGGAGAGAGGTACAGGAGAGATGGTCTAGGGAGTCAGGACAGCCCAGAGGTAAGCTGAAATACAGACCAAAGAATGTGTCCAGGACTGTTTTAACACATGCCTCTTCTCCAGCGAATGCTTTTCTCGGCGCTGCAGAATCAGACAGCGATGTGGGCCCGGCCTCTGAAGGCGAAGAGGAGGAGCCCCAGGGAAGCCACCAGCCGTCATCAAGCGAGGATAGCAGACAGACAGTTGCGGACGGGCTGGCCCCACTTTCAGGCCAGTATGGTACTGCTCAACTAAATGACCCGACATTGATAAATGCTTTGCGAAATGTGAGAGTAATAGAAGGGGTGGACCAAGACCAGAGAAGCATTTTAATTTACCCTCATTTTGCGGTGAAGAATGGTCTACTGTACCGAATGATACAAGTGCAGGAGGAGATAACAGAGCAGTTGTTAGTGCCTAAATCTTTTCGCCACACGGTGTTACAACTGGCCCATACACACCTGCTTGGAGCACATCTAGGAGTGGAAAAGACCGGATTTTACAGCGGTTCTTTTGGCCAGGCATTCACAAGGAAGTCGAAAATTATTGCAGAAGTTGTCCAGAATGTCAGCTCATGGCCCCTAAGCCCTCATTTAGAAATCCCCTGATCCCCCTCCCCATTATTGAGGTCCCCTTTGAAAGAATTGGGTTAGATATTGTGTGGCCCCTACCCAAGAGTGCCAGGGGGCATCAGTATATTCTGGTCCTAGTGGACTATGCTACCCGTTATCCCGAGGCTATGCCCAGAATACCAGTCAGTATACCACCCTCAAACTGATGGACCAGTAGAGAGGTTCAACAAGACTCTCAAAATGATGCTAAGGAAGTCCATTGAAAGAGACGGGCGCAACTGGGACCAGCTCCTCCCATACCTGATGTTTGCAGTTAAGGAGGTTCCCCAAGCTTCTACAGGTTTCTCACCCTTTGAGCTCCTGTACTCTTACAAACCGAGGGGGATCTTGGACCTGGCAAAAGAATCCTGGGAAAAATAGCCTTGTCCTCACCGCACGGTTATTGAGCATGTGGAGGCCATGAAAGACAGAGTGAATGCCATTTATCCTATTGTCAGAGAGCACATGGAAAAAGCTCAAAAAGAACAGAAAGCATCCTACAACCGCCCTGCGCAGCCCAGAGAGTTCAGCCCAGGAGACCGGGTCCTGGTACTGGTACCCACTGCTGAATGTAAGTTTTTAGCAACTTGGCAGGGGCCCTATGAAATTATTGAAAGAGTGGGAGAAGTGAACTACAGAGTAAAGCAACCAGGACGGAGAAAACCAGAACAGCTGTACCACCTGAACCTGTTGAAGAAATGGCACTCTGCAGAGGTCCTATTAAGCTGTTTACCCCCAAAAGACACAGGAGCACCACCAAGAGAGGTCATAAAGGTGGGCCCTGATCTGTCCCCCGCAGCAACGACAGGAGTGCATGGAGCTGGTGGACCGTAACCGAGATGTGTTCTCAGCTAAGCCTGGCACCACGCACCTTGCTGTACATGAAATCCGCACCAAGCAAAGTAAAGTAAAGTAGTGAATCAGCGTCCCTATAGAGTGCCAGAGGCCCATAAAGAAACAATTCGCGAAGAGGTTAAAAAGATGCTGGAGCTGGGTGTTATTGAAGAATCCCACAGTGCCTGGGTGAGCCCTATCGTATTGGTCCCCAAACCTGATATGTCACCTCGATTCTGCAATGACTTTAGAAAGCTAAATGAGGTATCGGAGTTTGATGCTTACCCCATGCCCCTGGTAGATGAATTAATAGATCGTCTGGGAATGGCTCGCTTCATCACAACGCTGGACCTCACGAAGGGATACTGGGAAGTCCCGCTTTCCCCAGCTTCCAAGGAGAAAACAGCCTTTGCAACAAGTGAAGGGCTTTTTCAGTACACCAAACTACCATTTGGGCTGCACGGAGCCCCTGCCACCTTCCAACGGCTCATGGACCAGGTCCTGCGACCCCACAAAAAGTTTGCCGCAGCCTACATAGACGACATAGTCATACATAGCACAAATTGGGAAAATCATTTGCCTCAGGTACAGAAGGTGCTGGATGCCCTTCGTGAAGCAGGTCTCACAGCTAATCCCAGCAAGTGTAGGCTAGCATATAGTGAAACCAAGTACCTCGGATACACAATAGGCCGGGGCCTTGTCAAACCCCAAGATGCCAAACTGAAGGCCATCCAAGACTGGCCACGTCCTGTCACAAAGAGACAAGTGAAATCTTTTATAGGGCTTGCAAACTATTACAGGCGCTTTGTTCCTAACTTTTCTGATCTTATTGCCCCTCTAACAGACCTAACAGCTAAGAGACTGCCCCGGATGATGAAGTGGTCCCAGAAGGCTGAGGAGACCTTCATGAGCCTCAAGAAGGCCTTGTGTTCCCACCCCGTGCTCGCAGTCCCGGACTTTAACAAGGAGTTTGCGGTTCAGACAGACACCTCAGAGGTGGGTTTGGGAGCAGTACTCTCCCAGGTACAGCAGGGGGAGGAGCACCCCATCCTCTACAGTAGCCCTCGAAACCCTTTGCTATTACCTCATTGGGCAGAAATTCACACTGATCACGGATCATGCGCCTTTGCAGTGGATGGCAAGAAATAAAGAAACAAACAGTCGGGTAACAAGGTGGTTTCTCAGCCTACAAGCCTTTAACTTCTGTGTTGTTCACAGGGCAGGCCGGAACCATGGGAATGCAGATGCCCTCTCACGAAGAGATGTCCTGTGGGCCACTTCTGGTCCCCCAGAAGCCTCAATCCAGTGGAGGGGGAAATGTGATGTCATGAGAGGGAGGGTCATCAACGGGAGATACATCCCCTCCCGGTGGTTGCAGCAAGGACTAGAACCCATCATGGCATCGGGGTAATAAACTACAATTCCCATAGTCAGCAGGGCAGCCGGGGCTAAGGCAGCGGCCCAGCTGAAAGAGAGGGGACTGATTACCCGGGAGGGGTTGGTGTTAGAACAAAGAAGGAAATGTTTAGAGAGAGGAGGACAGGAGCGCACAAGGAGGAAGAGAGGTTTATTTTACATTAAAGACGAACCCGAAGAAAACGGAAGATACTTATGTTTGGTTTTTGTAGCGGCTTTCGGCTGGAATGAAGTTTACCTTTTGTTTAAAGATTCTAAATATATTATTTTGAGTTAGAACACAACCGCTTGTTGTTTTCATTTATGCACCCACGCCTCACAAGCTGATCCCGACCTCTCAAGACATCACACTCATCATTTTGACTTTCTATCTCATAATTTCGACTTTCTATCTTATAATTTCGACTACGGGGATACTTTTATTATCAAGTCTAACTTTTCATTTTTTTTACTTTTTTTTTTTTTTTTGCTGGCGGATTCGCGGGCCACATAAAATGACGTGGTGGGCCGGATTCGGCCCGCGGGCCTTGAGTTTGAGACCCCTGATATAGGGGCTTGATTAGTGATCAGAGACAGGTGAGTGAACAGGTGAAGGGCGTTAGACTGAGGAGGAGGGAGTGGCTGACAAGTAGAGTGAGGAGGGTGTGGAGCTGAACTGTGACAGGGATCAGCATTTCACAGGCGAGAAGTTGTTTTTTACAATATTTAACGTGGTGAATTTGATATCAAAATAAATGATCTTATTTGAAGCTTTCATAATGTTAAGTGACTGTCCTGAAACTAAGTTAAACTATCTTTGTCAGGTCAAGATTAAAAGATTAACATTTTTATTGTAGTTACAGTAAGATGCTGAAAATGAATCACTTTTTACAGCCTCCATGTATGAGATATTTGTATTGTTTACTATAAACACGCAGCCCTAAGTCATTTCCCTGGTGCTTTTAATTTCACTTGTACAAAACTAAGATAACTGTTACTTTGCACAACCCTGCTGATATACTGGATATACACGATATATACGATTGTGAAAATATCAACCTGACACTCTGGTCTATAAACTATGTATTGCTAATTACTTAAGTATTTACCATGTGGTAAATGTGTTTGTCAGCTAATAACAGGAGGAAGCTGGAGGCCAAACTCCAGCAGAACAACGCAAGGGAGGTGTAGACGGGAATGAAGCAGATTACTGGCTTCAAGGTTGGAGGGAGACAACCACGGAGCTCCCTGGAGAGGGCCAACAAGCTAAACTCTTTCTTCAATAGGTTTAGCTCAGAGCCCTCATCTGTCTCCTCCACACACCACACCTCCCAAACACCTCCCCCTCTGTTCCCCCTGGTGAGCTGCATGGACTCAGAGCCCTCCACTTCAAAGGGCTCTGCCACCACCGACACTATGACCCCCCTCCCCCCTCTCTCTGTGATGACTGGCCAGGTTGGGAGACAGCTGGAGAGACTCCACCAAGGCAAGTCTGCTGGACCTGATGGCATCAGCCCCAGGGTCCTGAAGACCTGCGCCATCCAGCTGTCTAATGTCCTTCAACACCTCTTTAACCTGAGCCTGAAGCAAGAGGAAGTTCCGGTGCTGTGGAAGACGTCGTGCCTGGTTCCTGTACCAAAGAAGACGACACCATCTGGCCTCAATGACTACCGACCAGTTGCCCTCACATCACATGTGATGAAGGTGCTGGTCTTGGCCCAACTCCGACCACAGGTGAAATCCTCACTGGACCCTCTGCATATCAGCCTCATGTGGGGGTGGACGACGCCATCATCTACCTGCTGCAACGAGCTCAGTCGCACCTGGATGGAACCGGTGGCTCTGTGAGAATCACTTTCTTTGATTTCTCCAGTGCATTCAACACCATCCAACCAGTGTTGCTGAGTGAGAAGCTGCGGGTGGTGGGGGTTAACGCATCCACCGTCTCCTGGATCACTGACTACCTCACAGGCAGACCACAGTTTGTCCGACTGGGCCGTATGCTGTCTGATACGGTGGTCAGTGATACTGGAGCCCCACAGGGAACTGTTCTGTCTCCCTTCCTGTTCACCTTGTACACCACTGACTTCCAGTACAACTCGGGGTCATGCCATCTGCAGAAGTTCTCTGATGACTCTGCAGTGGTCGGGTGTATAAGGGACGGACGGGAGGAGGAGTACAGGGCAGTAGTGGATGACTTTGTGGAGTGGGCCGGTAGAAATCATCTGCTTCTGAACGTGGCTAAGACCAGAGAGATGGTGGTCGACTTCAGGAGGAAGATGACGGCTCCACAGCCACTGAGAGTTCTGGGAGAGGATGTGGACATGGTAGAGGAGTACAAGTACCTGGGTGTCTCCATCAACAACAGACTGAACTGGCAGACCAACATCAACGCTGTGTACAAGAAGGGGATGAGTCGACTCTTTTTCTTGAGGAAACTTCGATCCTCCAACGTGTGCAGCAAGATGTTGGGGATGTTCTACCAGTCTGTTGTGGCCAGTGCACTTTACTTCGCCATAGTCTGCTGGGGGTGCAGCATTGGAGCCGGAGACACCAACAGACTTAATAAACTGGTTGAGAAGGCCGGCTCCATCATTGGCTGCAAACATGACATTCTGCAAGAGGTGGTGGAGAGGAGGACACTGAAGAAACTATCTATATTGGATAACCCGGACCACCCTCTCCACCACCTACTGCAGGGACAGCGGAGCACTTTCTCCAACAGACTGATCCAGCTCCGCTGTCACAAGGAAAGATACAGGAGAACATTCTTGCCCACTGCAATATCACTTTATAACAAATCACCTCTGGCCAGATCATCATCCACATAACTACTCACTGCTACACTGTTGTTTGCTGGTGGTTGATTTTTGCATTACTGTTTTTCACCTATAGTTCATTTAACACTATTCTATTTCATTGTATATACTGTGCATTTTTGTTATTTTATCTTCTATATTCTGATATTTAATTTGTCCTACTCTGTTATTTTATTGTATATATTGTGCATTTTTTTTAATACTTAATATTTTTGGCTACTCTGTTACTTTGCTTACTTGGTATGTCTTGCTGCTGTAACATACAAATTTCCCCCTTGGGATGAATAAAGTACATGTCTATCTATCTAATATAAGCGCAGACATGCTGCCCAGCCTCTCTAAGGAAGACTTGCGTCAGAGCACTTCTTCAGAAGGAGAACCATTTGGAGACTTACTCATGATGAAATTGAGGTAATGTTAGATTTTGACATTTGGGAGACATTTAACCACGCAGTGTTTCTTGTTATCAAGGAAGCATTTCCTGGCCATTGTACCTTTATCTAAAGATGTAGGGGTTTTCTGGTGTTTGGTTGTTGTTACAGTGTAGTGTTCTTTGCCTTAAAATTACCATTAAATAAATGTATGTCTTATACAGGGTCAGGAAGCAGACCGGTGTAGACCAGGCACCTCCTCTGGGACCTGTGATTTCAGCCCCCATTGTCTTATTTCAGTCACTGTTGGTGTTTGTGTGTTAATGTCACAGCCAAACTGTAACGGGAGAAATGGAAACAGTGGTCTTAATTTCAGGCTACGTTTTTAGATGTTAATTTGTGGGGTTTATGTTTTCTAGCATCAGAAACTACTGACAGCCTACAGAACCAGACGAGACATTATAAAACTCTACAGGAGATGTACAAAACCAGGGCCAAACCCAACAAGAAGGATGTTTTCCAGCTCCTGGACTTTTAATTCCAAGCAAGACGGATCTACATTGACTGTGATGTTATTAAGGAGCAGGACAGGCATACCAAGATTCTTCAAGCATATCCCTGCTTCAGAGAACCGGATCATGTAAGCAGACGTATTTGTTTTAAGTAGGCCTATGCTTCCTTAGCCTGGTTAACACCTCACCGAATCTCAAATGAGAAATGGTGTGGGAATACCGAATCGGATGTCTCATTATCAATTCACTAACAAGGATCACGCCAATAACAGTATGAGTTTAGAGGTTTATTGCATAATGAGATGATTGTAAGACAGGAAGGGGTCGAGGGATGAAGGAATGTAGGGTAGGGGTCGAGGGATGAAGGGTAGGGGTCGAGGGATAGGGGTCGAGGGATGAAGGTTAGGGGTAGAGGGATGAAGGGTAGGGTAGGGATGAAGGGAAGGGTAGAGATGGAGGGATGAAGGGATGGAGGGATGAGGTGGGGGACCGTTGGTGTCCAGCGGCTGGTGGGAACGGAGACTGTTGGGTGGGGGCCGTCTCTTAGGAATCTCTGGCGGTGCAGAGTCCCCTGTCGTTCCTGTAATTCTGCAAGAGAGAGAGAGAAAAGGAAAACACAAAAAACGGGGTTGGGGGGGAGGGATGAGAGAACAGAGTCGAAGAGGAAGTGAACGGGTTCATTTGAGCTTAAGTACTTGTGCCGGGGAAATGAGCCGTGTTCTGGGCGTGGTCCCGTTCCTCAACTAAGTTTTATAAAACTACATTTCACTAACAAGGATCACACCAATAACAGTATGAGTTTAGAGGTGTATTGCGTATTGAGACGATTGTAAGACTGGAAGAGGAAGGGGTCGAGGGATGAAGGGATGTAGGGTAGGGGTCGAGGGATGAAGGGTAGGGGTCGAGGGATGAAGGGTAGGGGTCGAGGGATGAAGGGTAGGGTAGGGATGAAGGGTAGGGTAGGGATGGAGGGATGAGGTGGGGGACCGTTGGTGTCCGGCGGCCGGTGGGAACAGAGACTGTTGGGTGGGGGCTGTCTCTTAGGAATCTCTGGCGGTGCAGAGTTCCCAAAAATAGCCTCATGAGGACAGATGCCGGTGGGTGTTTCTGATATCGTTCAGGTTGTAGCGAATGTAGGAGAGGTACGCGGTGGAAGACCAGCGACCCAGAATCTTGATGATGTGGTCTGGAATTCCTTGACTCGAGGCGGCTGAGGCGGCGCCGGAGCGGAATGAATGACCTGAGTAAAACTCGGAGGGTATTCCTGATCTGGCTAGTATATAGGGGAAGTGGTGATGGAACCAGGGCCGTGTGGCCCCATTGCCTGTTTCGGTGATAAAAAGGGGATCTAGCGGAGAAGTTTGGCTGGTTGATCTTGAGATTAAGTAATCTCGGATGGGTTCATATGGACTCAGGTATGTGTCTAGACGGAAGAGGTAGATAGGCTGAGGCGGACCGTGCTGGTTGGTCTTGCTGCGTTTGAGGTGGTAAATGACGGTGTCGGGAGGATGAATTGAGATGTCGGACATGGTGGCATGTCGTGATGGATCGTGGTCAGAGTTTGAGGCGGTGAAATCAGAGCAGCGAAGGAAGCCGAAAAAAACCAGCAAGAACATGGACTCGAGTACTTTGTCCATGAAGGGAGAGGGGTAGCCAGAGCGGAGAGTATGGATGCAGCGGGTGAGAAGGTCCGAGGTGAGGGGCAGATGTTTAGGCATAGGCCGTGGTTCGGCTTTACAGAGACCCTTGAGTAACATCGCTATATGCGAGTGGGTAAGAATACCACGATGGAAGAATTGTAAACATGTACATTAATGACAGTAAATTACATCTACAGGGGAGAACAACAACATCGAAACATATATATGGTAATATATATATCCAGAGGACAGTTTTGTGAAAAAGTTAATGCCGCTTATGTATGCCCGTATCGTGGAGGTTTTAATCTTAAGGAGGGAGTGGGCAAAAGTAATGAAGTTTGTGAGGGTAAGGATGTCGAGTGATGGGAAGGGAAGCTTAAAAGAGGCGTGGAAGGATTTGAAGCGACGCTGTTGAGGATAGCATCTTGAGAGGTGGGGATTAGGTGTTCCAGTTGCGGGGTCAGTTGAAGATGGTGGCTGAAAACCGTGGGACCGGAGTCGGCACAGGGTCTGAGGTTGGCGCTAATCGTCTGAATTTCTGGAATGAGAAACGGGAAAGTGAATCAGCGATGGAGTTGTAGTGACCTGGTATGTGGGAGGCTCGGATGATGAAATGGTGCTGGGCTGAAACCATGGTTAGTCTCCGCAGGAACATCATTATTTCGAGACAATGTGACCGCCCTTTATTGATGATGTCTACTACGGCGCTGTTGTCCGAGTAGATGGCAATGGTCTTTTTTGACCATTCATGCCCCCAAAGAATGGCTGCTACGATACATTGGACATATTGGATACATTTCGGAGAGTGCGGAGGAAGGAGTAAGGGATGAAAATTCAGGCAGCCAAGCGGCTGAGAACCACTTGTCGCCATAGATGCCGCCAAAACCGATGGAGGGTGCTGCGTCTGTGTACAAGCTGGATGTCTTCCGGCTTGGTGACGTGTTCGACGTAGAAGAAGGAAATGCCGTTCCAAGAGGAGAGGAACTGGTGCCATAGCTTTAGCTCTGTCTTGCATGCTTTGTCGAGTGTGACGAGGTCGTGGAGCTTTGTGACAGAGGAGGCGACTGAAAGGAGGTGTGACAAGAAGGATCGGCCTTGGGGGATGATGCGGATGGCGTAGTTGAGGTGGCCTAAAAGCGAAAGGAGTTGGTGTTTTGTGCATTTGGGGGCCAGTAGGAAATTGGAGATTAGTAATGAATGAATCGAAGGTGATGGCGAGGAATTCCAGGGATGTACTGGGACCTGTTGTTTTCTCAGCGGAGTGGGGAACACAGAGTTCCTGAAACACGGTGGTTAGAGTGTGGAGGCCGATTGCTGGGGGAGAGGATGGTGGCGTGACCGTGAGGAAGTCGTCTAGGAGGTGGATGACGTATGGGAGTTTATGGACGTTTATCAGGATCCAGCAGAGTGCTTCGGAAAGGCAATCGAAAATTTTTGGGCTACGGGCAGTTTAGAGTAATCAATTCACTGAGGCTGTAGGTCTTTGGACTGTGGGAGGAAGCCAGAGGACCCGCACTAACACAGGAGAACTCCACACAGAACCCACACTAACACAGGAGAACTCCACACAGAAGGGCCGTACAGCCCAGGAATCCAAAAATCAGTTTGGATGTGGCTTTGACTAAATGAACCGTTTTTTCAAAACCACATCAGCCTTTATTGATTCCTTTTGATAATTCTTTTTTGCCACTTTCTCATGCTTTGAATGTTTCGTGCAGTCTTCCTGAGCAGTGTTGTTAATGACTTTGCTGAGGATGAACTTCTAATGGGTTAGTACAGGTTTCTCTTTGTTATTACGGAGTGAGATCAACGCAGTAGAAATGTAATCACCTCTAATATGTTGGAAGATGTACACCTGTAAAGTGTGTCTGAGATAACTTTGGGCTGCTGACTGCTTTTGAATTAGCGTTGATACATTCTGGCAGTGGTGCTGTCCGTGGTGCTGATTAAAGACTGGTTTTGCGGGACAGGAGTTTTATGGTGAGCCTCCTCCTCATGGTGATGACATATCAACTGTCTGCTTAACAGTTGAAAAAAAAAGATGAGTTATGTTATGCTGCTGAGCTTGTTGCACATTTCTAGAAAGGAATGGAGTGCAAAAGAAAGTGTTTTCTCCTCTTGAACAGATGACACGATTGTAATTGCAATAATACATTCAAGAAAACTAAAAATCTGATGAAAAATAACATCACAGGCTACATATCAAGAAACTGCTTCAATTATTGCTGTTGCACTGGAGCTGCTGTGAGCCATTAGAAGTCAGGAACATTAA
The DNA here is from genome assembly GCF_004355925.1 of Anarrhichthys ocellatus. Classification (NCBI taxonomy): domain Eukaryota; kingdom Metazoa; phylum Chordata; class Actinopteri; order Perciformes; family Anarhichadidae; genus Anarrhichthys; species Anarrhichthys ocellatus. The sequence goes on along the minus strand of NW_022280167.1, from coordinate 10,853 downwards.
ACAAGGGACACCAGCACAGCACTGAATGGTCTAAAACCACTAAGAGGTTGTTGGACCCCTCTTTGGTCATGTGTTGTGATGCTGAGCGGTGAGGTAAAATTATAGTTTCTTTTAATGTATGGTTCAGTCTCTTTCTCTCTCTAGCCCTCTCACTCACCGTTTCAACCTGAGTATTGTCTCCATACATTTCCATTCCCTCGTCCACTTTAAATGGTAATGCTTTCTAATACACCCTGCATGAGACCAAACACCAGGCTTTCCGCTGTGCTTTTTTTTGTGCAAAACCTCGATGCAATATTTTAACTAAGCACAAACGCACCGGAAAAAAAAAGCTAAAAATCTTTAGTAAATATCTCCTTGTCTGTAACTGGATGCTCCCACTCAGGGGGTTTCAGTCCGACACTGTTCTGGAGGTAAACGTGCACGTTTCTTTCCTCGTCTCCTCCTACTTTGCTGCCGGGATGCACCTCCTTGTTTTTACACTGCTGTGTTTGCTGGATTGACAAGTTGAGAGGAACTACAGTGTATGTTTGTCGCATTATAGCTTCTATGTGTTTTTCATAGTAACAATAGAGCCTAGGGCACAAAAGCAAGCTGTGGCTACCAGAGATCGGAACTCCAGTCCGCAACTTGGACTTGAGATGCACTTAATACGCGCACACATTGATTTTAGACTTGACTTCGTCTTGACTTAGACTCATCCTCAAAAGACTCTCACTCGGGATTGAGACTCGTTAACAGTCTTAATTTTACGCTTAAGCTAACGCATCCTTCACCGTTGTTGAGTGTATTGTGTCATATACCAAGTGATCCAGAAATAGAGACGAAAAGACAAAACTAATTAAGACAAAAAGTAGTGAAATTTGTGGGCAGCATGTACATGAACTTGTGACTAAATATTTGGACTCAAGCTCAAAGACTTGAGAAGTGACTTGGACTTGTGACCTTAGACGTGAGACTGTTTAAAAAGATTAAAAACCAGCATAATGATCAATTCCCGTTGTCTCTATTTCCCCCTCAATCTGTGATTCGGAGGAATGTGGATGGAGGAGGAGGATCCGGCTGAACTATTGGATCAGAAAGGCCAGATGGGAAGGAGAGTAGAGCTCTTTGGGAATTTAAATGAGCGTAGGAGATTTGCTCCTTTATAAAAATTCTAATGTTTTTCCCCTGGCATCGATGTAGACTCTTATACAGATGGACGAGGCACACGCGCACACACACACACACACAGGCTTGTTGCGGATGGCGCTCAAGCCCTTTGTATTGTTGTTTCTGCTCCATCATGAGAGGCAGCTATCCGTCAAAGCTGCTAGCGTGCCCTGTGGTGCTTCAGAGGACGTTTTGATGGTATGAGAGAGCGCTGAAATAAAAAGACCAGAGACTGACTGAGAACGAGGAGCTTGTTTGGGCAAATTAGTAGCAATGTCTTTGTCAGAGATAAAACTGAACAAAGTAGCCAGAACCGCCGGAGCACCATGCTCGTCTCTCTCTCCCTCTTGTCGTGGACGTAGTCAATTCTCTCTCCTATTCAAAGTCTATTTCTGAAAGTGGGAAGGAAGGAAGGAGAGAGGAGAAGAGAGAAACTGTGACAATTTGTTTATGTGTTTGTCTTCAGAGGATTCACAGGCCTTATGGGATAACAGGTCTTGGTGCATAAACAGGCAGCAGCAATCATTTTCAATACTTATTCAATATCATTCTTTTGTTTTTTCACTGACGAGTAGCATGTAGCATGTCTCACTTTATGACACCAGCTGGACTGATGAGCTGAATGCGTTTTCAACAGAGTCAACACAAACAAGCTTTCGTCCAGGAGGCTGCTGTTTGTGTCCAGTGCAAAACAAAACAAAAAACATTGACATCTTTGTCACGTCAGTCAGGTTGTCTAAACCTAACTTCTTGTGAACAAGGAAGTTTATTTTGAAAAGACACCATGCATGAAACGAGTGGAAGCTGATACGCGCTCCCTGCCACGTCCAAAAGGATGCTAGTTGGGTACCTGAGGGTCACAGTTTGTTTTGTTGAGTTTTAAAACCCAAACAGTCTCCATCCAGACTAGCGTTTTAGTGCCGTTGCAGAAATAGTCTCTGTCCATACTACAACGCCCTGAAAATGCTTATCACATGACCAGGGCTGACATGACCACTGGACATGGGATTGTTGCAAAGTGCTCGAATATTAGCTTGACTACCGCCTACCTACCTTGCACTGACAACACGGTCAGCATCGTCACCCATTATCCATGTTGAAATGAACCACTGGTGGTCGAGGCTGATGTCATTTGTTTTCTTCCATGAAAGGATCACGTGTTTGGGGCTTGACGAATCAGGGAAGGACACGTCATGACTGTTAAAAAACAAACACAAAGAATGTGGGTGTCTGAATCATCGCTTTCAAACGTCTTTGTTTCTGTTCATCTTGACTAAAACTGCTTCATCAGCGGTTTCAAAGGTCCACATTTTAGGGGTTCTTAAATGCCAGGTTTGTGTGGAGATTAGGTATCGACATAGCAAAAGTTGTCGTTTTATAATGAAAACGTGGTGGTGTGGATGTAGCCTTTGGGCCACTGACCAAACGTTGGCAGTTGACGAGTTTGGAGTGAGAATGTGTTGGTAAAGCATATAATCGAGAAACTTTACCTAATATTGTATAATGATTATAACAACAAGCACCAGGTAATGGATACTCATTATCTGGCATGCATTAATACCCAACCTGTTTTTCAACAACAGTTAGTCTACAACAGTATTGTATAATTACACTGGGTCTCTAGCTAATTAACTCTAAATGAACACATCCCACTAGCCTCTTAAACCCAGTGTAATGGTCACCAAATAAGCCTCAATGTTCCAGGGCCATATTAACTCAAATATAGCTATCCTCCACTGCAATAAACAGCCGTACTGATGGTGCATTGGTTGCTTGAGGTGAATAAATACAGAGCACTCCAGCAGCAGAGCAAATGAAAAGTGCAAATTCCCTTGAGAATTGTTATTGTAGTAGCAGAGAATGTCTCTCTTGCTGTAGGTTTGAGCTTGCATCTTCTGCCCCCGTGTTGGATCTGTGTGTCTTCTGCTTGGATCTTTGATTTCGATGCAGACATAACGGGCATGGATCGTGAAGCGAGTTCATCTCAGTCTGGTTCTGTCTGGCCTCACTAAGCATATCATTGGATAACTGGTATCATAAAGCTGGTTGTCAACTGTTCGTTGTTAAATTTGTTTTTTTTCTAGACGGAGATGTTAATTACAATCATCATCTTGAACCACAAATTAAGTACTTAACTTCTGAAACCCCTCGAGGATGTCGGCTTTCTCTGCCGACATTAGTGTCTTTCAGAGTCTGTATAACACCAGTATCTCCGCTCTACTTTTAGAGCTTGAGTGAAGATACGGGTATCATAGGGCTCTTTATGACCTAGGACCTCCATATGGCCAAATAACACTCACAAATGTTGGTGAAAGACACATTCACAAGGGGCCCTTGTTGAGAACGAAAAGGAGTGTGTTTGAGTTATCAGCATGTATGAAAACTAAATTATTGACCAATTATTGATCAATAGAATTATTAATGTCAGTAAGATGATTAACAATTGTTAATAATAAGGGACCAATAACCAAACTATAAACTAAGTCTCATAATTAGTATTCACTCACAATGTCAATAGTCAAAGTACTATTCCACATTCAGAGTGTAAGTGAAGGTGTTGAGTACGAGCACAGGCCACTTATCAGCTATTATCACAGAACACATGCACAAAGTAATCACAGACAGCTGCTCTTTAAAGTATAACAGAGTTTATTAAGTTCCAATAATAATGATCAAATCAACTAATATCTAAAACTAACAATAAAACTATACATCTATGAGCACGCTATCTAAAATCAACAAACTGTGGTAAGAGGGAGATTGTGTGTGTGCATGCATGTAGTGTGTGTGTGTGTGTGTGTGTGTGTGCATGCATGTAGTGTGTGTGTGTGTACATGCATGTAGTGTGTGTGTGGGGGAGAGGCGAGAGCACAGCTCAGACAACGTATGATGTCGCGAGACTAAAATAGCGAATATAAAGGTCTGGTTATCTGCACGTGTCTGAAGCAGTTAGCTCACCTCGGAGCTACATTAACTTAAAGCTATATGTGTGTGTGGGTTAGTAAAAGAAGCAAGAAAGCAAACAAAACAAAATAAATCCTCAGAAAACAAAATAAGATCCTTCCGGCCGCTGTGGAGCACGGAAGATTGTTCTCTCATCTACAGAAACACGACTGACGACTCTTTGATTCGCACAGCCGCGGTTCTGACCTTTGAACTGATGAGAAACAACTTCCGCCTCCGCTAGGGGTGAATCATCTCAACGCGATTGCAGCAGTATGAAATAGACAGCATTAACAATCTCGGTCGTTAATCTCGGCAATTATTGAGCACACCACGTTATAAAAATGACACAGAAACTTAAGCAACACCAACAAGATAATAGACACAATAACCTAACTAAAGCCCAGACACCTTGAGTACGCCTTACTATGAGACGATTTCTGAACGAATCGGTCGGTCCTTCGAGTAGGAGGTGCACTCGGCTGCGCGGGCTCCAAGCGTTGCGCAATGAATTCTCTTGGTAGCAGAGAATTTCTTGGGCTCGTTAAGGGAATTCTCCGTCCTTGCAACCGGCATGAATCGACTTGGATGGGAAAGAGGAGTGTTCTTCTTTTTCACTGAAGAATCCATTCTTCACTTCTGCAGGAAAATTGTCCGCTCCCTTTTTCCTCAGGATGCAAGACAAAAACAAAACAAAAGTCTCTATTCGTCCAGCAAATGTAAAACTGTTAACCTCGGGTTTCATCTAAAAACAGCAACACATTGTGTTCGTGCATCCTTAGTCCGACCAGGGTCAGAGGGATAAGCACTGTTTCAGGGGTGCTCAGGAGTTTTGTAGTTTGGTGGCTGAGCCACAGGGGTCTGTGGGCCTTGCCCAATGGGAGGCCAGCGTTGCGTTTGGGTGAAGATTTCACAGGTGAGTGTGAAATCCTTTCTGGTGGGGGTTTGGATGCTATCTACCCAAATCAGGCTGAGCCTTGCCTGCAAAATCGGCAGGCCCAGTCTCTTTGTCTCAGAGCACATGGAGAAGCACATGGGCCCAACACCCTTGACCTTTCACCTCCAGATATGTGAGCGAAAATGGGTTCTGTTTGTACCCACGAGTCTCCCCTTTACAGACCTCTATGAGAATCCCATTCATTATTGGGCAAAAAACAGTTGTGCTGACCCAGTCCGGTTATAAATCATTCATTATTCAGTGTGGCTTTGTAGCACAAAGGCAGTAAAACTGCCTGTGCCAAAGCACACTGTATATTATCCATCGGGCTTAATAATAATCAGGTTTATCGAAAGTTTGGCGCGCTTCTCCTCACACAGCGTTGCCAACAGCGGCGTGAAAAATACATCAAAACGTGCAGCCTGATCGGGAATAGTGTGCTATCTATTTCCCGGAGAGATTCGCCTAGCGGTTTTCCCGAAAATTCCCGAAAATCCCCAAAAACTGAGCAAAGTTTCTCCATTCACTTGAATGGGGTTGCGGCGTGAAGAGAGCTAAAAAACACTTAACTTTGGGCCCATATTGACGAGCCGTACATTATCGTAGAAACATGATTCAAAGTTTAAAACGTAGACAAAACGCTGCACTTTATTGAGCCAAATGGACATTCTGATAGCTAGCACAGTTTTCATGAAGTCACAGATTAAGTTTCAGGAAAATTTTAGGTCTGTTTCAGATTTTATAATGGGTGTGTATTGCGCAGCTTGTTAAGAGCTAGAGTGAGAGCATAACTGTCAGAGTGGAGCGGAGCAGGAAAATATTCTGTGATTTTTCCAAACAAATTGCTCTAGCTCCCACAATGTTTACTCTTTATACACCATTTTTGGCCAAAAAGCTTGGAAATGTTGTGCTGTCGCACACAGATGTCTGTGGAATCCAACGGACTTACACATTTGGCTCAAAGAGCCACAGAGCGACATGAACTCCAACCAACTGCTCCATTAGACTCCATGTTATTTCTCAAAGAAAGCAGACGGTACCAGTTTTGTCTATTGCGCTTGAGCTCACATTTTTAACACCACAAACATAAAAAACACATCTCCGCGTTTGCCAGAGTCTTATCTCTCTCACGGTATCCATATTTTATTGATTATGGATCATGGTTTTGGTATAGAGGGCATATGTTTGACAGGTAGTTTTGTTGGAAATCACTGGTTACTCTCTCTTAATTAGCCTCTAACACACAGGTGCTCCAATCACCAACATGCACCCAAGCACACAGGTGTTTATATGAGCTCATTAGTGATGTTGATAAACACACAGAGGCACTGAGACACACACGCACACACACTCCTCTCCCTCTATCTCTCTCTGTCTGTCTCTCTCTCATACAGTCATTCAGGTCTTGGAGACTTTTAGAGGACTCCCCCCCCCCCCATTTTAAAATAAAAGCCTATAACTGTCTGTCTGCCTGTCTCACTCAGCCTCTCTCCTCTCTGTCTATTTTTCTATCTGTCTGTCTCTCCCTCTCTGTGTCTCTCTCTATCATACAGTCATTCAGGTCTTAGATATTCTTAGAGGACTTCCCCCCCCTCCCCCCATTTCAAATTAAAAGCCCCACAGGGATGAATTCTAACTAGAATGCTTGTGATGAAGCCTCTCATTTTAGTGTCAAACATTATGATTCTGTCTCCTCTCCCCCTCTCTCACCCACCCAGTCCCACCCTTTCAAAATAAAAGCCCCACAAATACAAGATTCAATGCAAGAGTATGAATCTAAGATGCAGAAAAGAGAGTAGCGCTATCTCAATTGAACCTGAATGACTCTACCGGTAACATTGGCGTGTGTATATATTGCCATTTCTTCGGGCAGTAGAAGCCACACTGTCAAAATTTCTTTAGGAATTTTCTAGTTATTTTTATTATACATATGTTTTTCTTATGCCTTTAGCATAGAGAAGTGTTTTGTTTGACGATGAACAAATTATTAATACGTGATGCACATATAAACTGTAGAGGTAATGTGTTTCTGCTGGCGAGGAGAGGAACAGAGGTTAATGCCTAATGAGGTCTGTCTGACCGAGATGTTGCTTTTATGATCATGGAAAATAATTAACAGTGTGTGGATTTTTTTCTTTTAGAAGACAATAGATTTTATATCCAATTATCACAACATCAAGAATGTTATTCTGAGCTGCAGTAATGGAATCGGATTGTTAAAGCATCCACACTATCACAAATCCCGCTGGGAATAAAAGGATCTGAGCAATTAGGATGAAGCTATAATTGTCTTTATGCAGTTATTTAGCTTCGTAAAATATCCCTCCATTTGTTAAATGATGGCTGCTCAGTCATTTTGGGCTGTTGGAGCAGAGTTAAGCCCAAAGATAGCTGGCTATTGTCCAAATCTGACCATATCAACTGGGAGCATGTCTATGTTTCCTCAGCTCTTCTGTCTGTAATCAGATATTGTGAGCGCCACATCTCAATAAATTATACCCAGATTTTACTGTTGGCCAAGAAAGATGCTGAGGGAACATATGGCTGAGGGAATGTAGGCCTGACTCTTATTATAACTGATGCGTCAAAAGACTGAAAGTGGGCCTTCAGTGTGGTGACCCGGTCACGGCTTTTTTCTGTTCTGGCCCCACAGTGGTGGAATGAACTCCCCACTGACGTCAGGACGGCAGAGTCGCTGCCCATCTTTCATCAGGCTGAAAACTCACCTCTTCAAGAAGTACTACCCTGAGCCTTCCACTCAGCACTTATTGTATTCGTATTAGTTTGTTGCACTTATTGTATTCGTATTAGTTTGTTTCTGCACTGTACTTTTGCTCTGGTTTATGCTCTTAGATGCTTGTTTAAGAAAAGAGATGCACTTATGACTTCTGGTGACTAGTTGTTCTCTTGAATACCTATGTTGAATACACTTATTGTAAGTTGCTTTGGATAAAAGCGTCTGCTAAATGACTGTATTGTAAGAACAAGGCCTGGTCTCCAGTGTCTCACACACACACACACACACACACAGAGGACTCCTTAATCCTGTCAATACGTTGGAGCCTTAGAATGGTTAGTGTCTTACATGAACAAGATAAATGGGATGCCCTCCATTGCACGTCTCACTGTTGAGAAAAAAGAGGTGGATAGGTAGCAGCAATGTTGGTTGAACAAGAATCTTTTCTATGGCGGAAACATTATATTTGGAGGTGCTCATGATTTACCGCCGACGTATGAAGTGGACGGTAAAGAACAGACCGTTTACGCTCCACTTCTGAAACTCTTCTGGAGGACATTGGACAGCGGGGAAGGAGACGTGATGGAAATTGAGGCGGTCAATCAGGAGAGACTTCATTAGAATGAACAATAATTTATTATACATGTATAAGAAATGTATTTGGCGATTGAACTGCATCCTGAAGTAGGATAATAGAGGTTTTGTGATACTGAGGTCAGATAAAGCCGAGTCCAGACACTGGTGGTGGTGGTGGTGATGAAGGGACTTGCTGCAATCCGATGATGCATGACGAGGATGACTGTGATGCTGACTGGAGTGGAGGAGGGTCGCATCTGATTGTGCTGGAATGACAACTGACAGCAGCAGAGATGAGAACACCTTTTAAACAGCAACAATGTCACAGGGAGAGAGACACAGATTATGAATGTAAAGAGCGTCTTTCTGACTGAACTTCCGCTAAGCTTCATAAATACTTTTAGTATATTTAAAAAAAACTCAGATAAGTATACAAATTAGTTTGTATTTTAAATATTACTAAATGTTTTCTAGAGCAGCAAAAATGATGTTTATAACAGCAAAGTCTCCATATAAATTAATATCTATCTGGAAACAAATCTAAAATGTTAATAAAATACATGACCTCATAATGCTTAGTGGAGTTTCTAAAGCGTGAAGAACACAGACATCCGTCAGTATCTTTCCTCCTGTCGTCTGTGCGGGTCCTGCTGGTAGAGGGAAGAGGGGCTGCTTTGGCTCAGCCAGCAGCTGATCAACCAACATTAAGAATTTTAAGATACGAGACAAACTAAGATAAACAGACACTTCTGTTTTATCTTCTGTGTAACAGTTTGCTATTAGTAAACAGCGGCTGTGGGTGAGGGACGGCAGATTGAAAACACTTTGACATCATGTGGAACTGATTTATTTAAAAGTATATTGGCTTTTTACTCGCAAAGGGTTTCATCACTGTTACGTTCCCCTTATAGTGTCTAAGGGATGAGGGGAGTAACAACGTAAAATACCCGGAGAAAGAGAGACATGGGCAACCGATGACTTAACAAAAAAGGATTTAATAACAAGGAACGCCGCGACACAAAAACACGCAGCTTGTGGGCTGCCATTTGAAACACTGGCAGCGGGGGAGAGCCAGGGCAGTCCGTGTGGATCTCCTTTTAACCACCGCTAATCAGTGGATGAGCACAGCCGCGTTCAATCACCCGCCGCAGCTGGCATCCCGGGAGAGGGGGGCATCCGAGAGCACACTGAGGGTGGGCAGAGGGAGAGCACAAACACAGCAGCACACGTAACAATCACACTTACAGTAACCGTGTAGTTACCTTCACTTCACCTGGTTCCCCGTCTCCACAGCAGCCTCACTGCTCTGCTGTTTGCTGACTTAGCTCTGTGTGTGTGTGTGTGCATGTAGTTTGAGGACCTCAGCCCTGACCCAGAGGGCAGAGGAGAGGCTGAAGCGTGGTAATAAATACACCAAAACTTTAAAAAGTAGCAGATAAAAGAATGGCTAACATCTTCAATAATTATAATAGTGAACACACCTGTAGAGCTGTCTACTTATGGTCCGATCACCCAGGATCCAGGTCTGAACAGGACCCATGTTAGACATAGGCCAAAGATAACAATGATGTCATGACAAGATGAAGACGTGTGTAGCATTCTAAAACTAAACCTGGCCCGTGTCTGCACCAGACCTGGCTGAAACTGACTGGCAAAGTAATGTGTGTGTGTAATAATTAATATTATTCATTATTATGACCCTGCTCCATTTAGGTGAGTCAGGGCCCCTGGTACTGTGCATGCTGGCTCACTGGAAGGACTGTGACAAACTAAATAAAATGAGACCATAGTTAATTTGATCTATTAAAGCTGTGTCTTGTCAAAATGGCTGCTTGATGTAAACACCCCATTGCGAATCTAATTTTGAAAAAAACAAACCTGAACCTGATGTGGTCCGAAACCCACCTACAACATGCTTTGTAGGGATCCACTGGGTTCGGGTCTGGTTGCAGAACTCTATAGTATTGATTTCAGCTGTCATGTATCAGTGGCAGCACTAACCCTTATGAATGCACGACCCCCGTGACATGTTGCCTGGGTAACATCCCGGCCAGCTCATGATCAGAATGGGTAAAAAGTTTGATGTTTTTGTAAAAATGCTCGAGGGGGGCTTTGCTTGATCTACGCAGACCTGTGAAGGTGCGGTGTAACCCTGACTCCCCTGTATTGTTGCCGATGGCTAGGACAGACACAACGGCACCGTCTGACTACCAATTCCTGCGCAGCTTTGGCGAGGCGGAGTGCACGGCCGTGTGCTGTAAAATGAATGATTCGTATTGGCGGGCCATGAAACATTTAGCACATTCAGAATTCATTCAACATTAATTCAGCGTTCCTGAGGGTTTTTTTCAGCAGACTTTCTCACTCTTTATCAACTTTAACTCGCTCTTTAACTTTATCAACTTTGGCGGTTTGAATTTCCCAGGACTGCAGTACTGTGAACACCCACATCCAGCCCCTTACACACACACACACACACACACACACACACACACACACACACACACA
>NW_022280166.1:544999-555281 GCF_004355925.1 Anarrhichthys ocellatus | reverse complement strand
TGTTCAAACCGCACCAGGTCACCAGATGGTCAGTCGCCCACCTGTAAGCGGACTCATCCCCACCAGAGATGAGTCTAATGAGTGTGGTGTCATCCGCGAACTTCAGGAGCTTGACGGACTGGTGACTGGAGGTGCAGCTGTTGGTGTACAGGGAGAAGAGCAGAGGGGAAAGAAAGCAGCCTTGGGGGGAACCGGTGCTGATGGTCCGAGAGGCTGAGACGTGCTTTCCCAGCTTCACGTGCTGCTTCCTGTCAGACAGGAAGTCTGTGATCCACTTGCACTTGAGTCGGGCACATGCAGCTGAGAGAGCTTGTCGTGCAGCAAAGACGGGATGATAGTGTTGAAGTAGGGCTGCACGATTATGGCCAAAATCATAATCGCGATTATTTTGATCAATATTGCGATCACGATTATTTATCACGATTATTCATTAATTTTAGGGACATCTTTTTATTGCACTTTCACGTTTAAATGAACAAGAACACTGCTTCCACTTCCATGTTGTGCTACATTCCAGCTAATGTACACGTCTCTGCATCAAAATAAAACTTATACGGTTCTTATTCACCTGAAGCAAAATATAAATAACATTTTTACCCAAAATAAAGGGCTAACTAAAAATAAATATGTGTGTTGCTCACAGTATTTATTGGCCAAATGAAATGCGATTGCATCCGTTATTTCAGCGTGTCTTTGGGAGGTGGATGGATACGCTGTCGCGCTATGCAGGGTCGCTGTTATGGTTTTTTGGGTTGACGTTGGACATGGACGGAGATTCAGTGAGGTAACGTTAGCTTTAGCCTTAATGCATTCGTCGTACTGTGGTTTGTGGTGATTTTTCAGGTGGCTGAACAAGTTAGTTGTATTGCTATGCGGCGCAGACACAACTCTAACACACTCTGTGCATATGATTTGTTCTTGGTTAACATCACTTGGCCTAAATCCAAAAAACTTCCAGACAACGGATGGTGATCCTTTTCGAGGGGCTAGCTCCTCGCCTTCTGCTCCTGACATTTGATTTAGCTTTCACACGACACCCGTGACCGTCTGTTCTGTTGTCTGCCTCTCTACTCTTCTACTAATAGCGGAGTCTGCAGGGTGCGCGCAAGACACCTCCCATCTCGTTCTCACCCTGGTAGTCGGCTGACTGTTAGTTCAGGAAGCGCTTGATTTGATATGTAGCAGAGCACGCATTTTAAACGTCAATATCGCTGACGATCATGCTCATTTAATCGTGGCAGCCAAAATCGTGATCACGATTAAAATTCGATTAATTTTGCAGCCCTATGTTGAAGGCAGAGCTGAAGTCCACAAACAGGATCCTGGCATAGGTTCCTTTGCGAGTCCAGATGCTGTAGGATGAAATGAAGGGCCAAGTCGTCTACAGACCTGTTGGCTCTGTAGGCGAACTACAGGGGGTCCAGGAGTGGGTCAGTGAGGGTTTTTAGGTGGGACAGGACCAGGCGTTCAAAAGACTTCATGACCACAGAGGTCAGGGCGACGGGCCTGTAGTCGTTAAGTCCTGTGATCCTAGGTTTTTTGGGGACGGGGATGATGGTGGAGACCTTGAAGCAGGCTGGTACGTGGCATGTCTCCAGGGAGGTGTTGAAGATGTCTGTGAACACCGGAGACAGCTGATCAGCACAATGCTTCAGGGTGGAGGGGGAGACTGAGTCTGGGCCAGCTGCTTTGCGGGGGTTTTGTTTTTTGTCTCTCTGTCTCTCTCCCGAATAGAGAGAGTCGTCACTGGGGAGAGGGGTGGGGGGGGGGGGGGGATGGGTGGTACAGAGGCATGGGCCCCTGCTGGGCTGGGGGAGGGGGACCTGGTGGTCTGGGGCTGGTTGATGGGGCTGTGGGGGATGGAGTCAGGGCTGTCCATTGTTTGTCAAAGCGACAGTAGAACTCGTTCAGCTCGTCTGCCAGGCGGAGGTCGTTCATGGAGTGGGGGGCTCTTGGCTTGTAGTTGGTTATCTGTCTGAGGCCTCTCCAGACAGAAGCAGAGTCACTTGCTGAGAGCTGGTGTTGCAGTTTCTCAGAGTACAGTCGTTTAGCATCTCTCACTGCCTTACTAAACCTGTACTTTGACTCTTTGTACAAGTCCTTGTCCCCACTCCCAAATGCCTGATCTTTTTGCAGTCTTAGGCCATGTCCACACTACTCTGCTTACGTTTGGAAACTGACTTGGAGACTGAGCGGCCACACTACGCCGGAGTCTTGGAGCACCCTAAACGAAGGAGTTTGAAAACACCCCAGAGGTTGGAGGTGTTTGAAAACTCCGGGGTTGCGTTTGAGTGTGGACGGTCGGAAATTGATGCGTTTAGAAAAAAATGACGCCCACACCCGTGTTCGCTACTGGATTGGTTCTTAGCAGCCATGACGTCTCCTTCCCTGATTAGTCACACTCACTATCACGTGACCCGTACCCGGAAGAAAACAAACTGGGCTACCAGTGATTCATTTCAACATGGATAACGAATTTCAAGCGTTGCTTGCTTTGTTGTCTGTACTAGCAGCTGTTGTGTAGTAAAAGTCTGCATTTCTGTGGAGGAAGCAGCTGTTATTGGAGCGAGTGGCGTGACCAGCGGCGTCATCAGCCCTATGGAGCGGCAGTCAGAAGCCACAGTTAGCAGTAAATGCTATTCAGAGCTACAAGTGAGAACAGACAACACCAAGGAAACGAGTGTGTTCTTCCCCCACATTTCTGTGTGGTAGAATGTCATTGCATTTTCATGCCCGTATTTATCCCTCCTCTTCCCATAGTTAGTGCCTCGTTGTTTTTAGATTCTAATGAGAAGACACGCTGCACTAACGTTTTACTTCTTCCGTTTGGTAGCCTTGAGAGAATTTAGTCTGTAAGTATTTCTTCATGAAGCATGAAAAGATGTACGTAGATATATTCTATTCACTCTTTTAGTATAGCATTTGTGTTGTATTAAATGCTAATCGCGGTTAGCATTTCTCCATTGGCGGTAATGTTAAAATTAGCTTAGAAGCTAGCTAGTCGGGACATGTTACATGATGACTGGACTGTTGTCCAGTCATCATGTAACTGGACTGTTGGACTGTTGTTGCTGGACTGTTGTTTTGTATTCATGTATGTGTATATGGACAGTTTGTAAAGCCATATTTCATATTGTGTTTTCACAGTTTTACAAATAAGAAAGATCCACACTAAAGTCCTGAAACTCTTCTATGGATTCCATGGTCTTTATTTCACGATCTACTGTTAGCTATCTGCTAAGCTTTCCTGCACAAAGCAAGAGCAGAATAAAGTAAGAGACGTGTGTTGACCACATTTATGGACCCATAATCTAGTAAACGTTTACGTGTAAGTGTTGATTTTAAAGTAAATTTGATGTGAGAGAGAGCCCTATGGGCCGTCTGAAGCCACAGTTAGCAGTAAATGCTATTCAGAGCTACGAGTGAGGACAGACAACAACAACACGGAGGAAACGAGTGAGAGACGTGTGTTGACCACATTGATGGACCCATAATCTAGTAAACGTTTACGTGTAAGTGTTGATTTTAAAGTAAATTTGATGTGTGAGAGAGAGATAGAGAAAGACGCACAGCGCTGTAACTAAGTCTGAAAAATAAAACTTTCCACGAACTGTGTCTGTTTGAGTTTATAGAGGAATATTTTAGAGGAAGATCTTAAGTATCAAATACAACCTTTCATTATTAAAGACTACTTTATTACTCTCGTATTTTTTTTAAACTAAGCAACCAATCCACTTCCTGTTTACACTGTCACGCGCATGCCCAGTGTACGTTAATGGTGCACTTTAGTACTGTCCGTCTTCGAAGGTTGCCGTGTGGATGCAGATCAATTCGAAAATGATGCTGAAACGCCCGTGTGGACGGAGATCGTTTCTATTTGAAAAACCTGCTTCCAAATAGAAACGGAGTAGTATGGATGCAGCCTTAGCTGTCTGAGTTCTGCTGTAAACCAGGGTTTGTCGTTGTTGTAACTCACCCTGGTGCTTGATGGAACACAGCTGTCCATGCTATCAATGCTCACAGCGCTAATGGTGCAAACTACGGCAAAAGTGCTGACAGAGTTTACCTGAGGGGGAAATCGGAAGAGGAATAAGTGATGTCATGGCAGAGGTTTTCCATCAGCTGCAAAGAGCAAAACACCCGCTGTGACATCATTAATGGGGTGTGGTCACCCTTGAAAAAATGACTGGAAAGAGACATCAATGACTATAGATGCAAAATAACCCCAAAAAACTACAGAGAGACACAAAACGACTGCAAACATGTTTTTTAAGAGGCTCCTATTTGTTAACAATTTAAAAACATTTATAACTGTACACCTCATTAATGATTTATTAAGTATAACTGCAGACTGGATGACCTAGAAAATGTGAAACCCTTACTCTTTATTATTGACATAATGTTTATCACTGAAGACCTGATGACTCATCAGACAGTGTGAAACATTTAATCCTTTATAAATGACTTATGATGGTAGAGAAAGTGAATGACTCATGAATGCTTTTCAAAGCATTAGTAAACAATGTATTGACAATGGACGAAGCCATTAATAAATGTTATAATTGGCCAACACAATTAAAACAATTGCATTTTTAAAATGTCAGCGGCAACAGCATGTGGCTGGTTTTCACCTTGTGTGTGCGTGCGTGTGTGTGTGGTCCTGGAGACTCCTTTACTTTGCCAGGTGATTTGTTTGTTGACAGATTTTGTCAAAACATTAGCGTCACAGCCGTATATGATTCAGTCATAAAGGTTTACAGGTGTTTACACAAGATGTTTTCTTGATATTTTTGCTGTTGGTACTCGTTCCATTCTTTTACACCAAAATCTTAGGGAGAAGCAACTATTCTCCTCTTGCCACATGTTCCCCCTGCTCAGTTTCCCTCCTTGTCCTTTGTTCATCTCCCTGATGAGGAGATCAGGATCAGGTGTGTCTCTTCCCGCACCTGATCTCAATGCTCTCCTGAAGGAGTGGGTGGAGCCTTCTGGCTGGAATGTAGATTCCAGCAACTACCCTGCCCCTCAGGCCCTTACAGGAAGAAACCTTAGGGAGAGCAACAGAGGAGGATCCTCTATCAGGATGGACAGAAGTGTGATAGATGTCATGTGTACAGAATGAACAACATAACAGAGTTACAACACATTCAATGCATATGACAGAAATTATTCATACAATGAGAGTAGTAAGCATAATAATGATGGCAACATTACGACTACTAACAATAACAGCAGCATACATGACTTAGGTATATCATACCCCAGAATTCTGGCTATAACCATATTGACATTTCTCTAAAACTGTACAATTTCAGGACATAACCAAAATACATGGAATTGGTCTACATTTACTGCCCCCACATTTCCTCCGACATGGTTGGACAATAGACAGATATTTGCTTGTAATTTGCGGAGTAATAAAGAATCTAATTACATTCTTTCAACAATGTTCTCCAAGGAGGTTAAGGACTATTTCCTTCTCCATATATACAAACATTCATCTTTGTAATATTCACACCAAGTTCTTTTTCCCATTTTGGGTTTACATAAAATGTTGTACTTCCTAATTTTTCCATCAGATGTTGATATAATGTAGATATAATTATATATAAATTTTTATTGTAAAATCCAATTGTGGCTCTTATAATTCCATTTTTATCCAATTTGATTTAATTCCTCTCCAATACATTTTTTTTAATGTTTTATTTCTCTGTCAAAAAATCCCTTAATTGCAGATATCTGACGTGATCGTGGTTATTTAATGAATACTTGTCTTCTGCTCCTGGACACTCACAACACTCCCATCTTTAATTAAAGTGCATATTGCTGTTATTCCATATGGAAGAATCCCCGGGATAAAATGTATGTCATAGGTTATCCATGGAAGAAGCCTGAGCTCTTCTTCTAATCAGTTTTTTTGTAATAATCTATATCACATATCGAACATAAATCGGGTGACAGCATCCACCTGTTTAAGTAAATATTTCTATCTCCAATAAGGCTTTGAATTTGCCTTTCTACACATCATTCTAGATTTTTCCATTTTGCTTCATATTCATTGGTATAACAATAAATTACTGGTTTTGTGCTGCATGGTAATATTCCCTAAGGTTTGGTAATGACATGCCCCCTTTATGTTTTTCAATCTATAAGGTTAAATTTGACTCCTGATCTTTGACCGTTCCATATAAACCTTACAATGACTTTATCCCAGGCCCTGAATTGTTTCTCAGGGATCTCGATTGGTAGTGACTGAAAGAAATAGGAGTCTTGGAAGTATGCTCATTCTTATTGTATCTGTCCGTGAACTGAGATTCAGTGGAAGAACAGCCCACCTCTCCATATCACTCCTAATGTCCTGATCCAGTTTATTATAGTTAGCTTTATATAGATCATCAATACCTTTCGTTATAGAAACCCCAAGATATGTCATTCTTATAGAATTCCAATTTAAGTGTTTGAAATGTAAGTGTTTGTTGAATGATTTTCGATGATTTGTTATTAATGTTATTAAGCTTAAATTGTGGGAAATATAATTTTTCGGTGCACTGCGCTCACGTAACAGACAACGGACTGTGTGACCTTTTGAACCCGGAACAATAACAAAAAACAGCTGAGGCCCTGCATGTGTCTTCAGGGAGGCTAAGCTAAACTATGGTTAACTCCATTACGCCTGATGGAGCTGTTACTCCTTTGTTTAAGCATGTGTGTCGTTTTACCTGTAAACATCTTGTCACATGAGCATTTGAATAAATAGGTAACATTTTCTGTGCTGCATGTGATAAAAGCCTTAACAGGAAAACTCTGTCTCGGTCTTTCCATGTGTTGTGGCACTTAATACCGTCTTTAAAATCTTACATTTTCTATATGCGTTTTTATTGTTAATTCTTTGTTCGATTAGAATGGGAACACTAACACTGATATTTTCACATTTTTTTATGGATGAATACATAAAACTCAGCATGAACTGCTCTCTGAGGAAAGAGACTGTCGCTCAGCCAGTCCAAAGAAAATTGTATTAAATAACTTTCAAAAGGGATCACCCAGCTGGTCAAGACAATCGGTTCATAGGACATGATTCAAAGCCTGCACACGCCGTGGTGCAAACCGGCAACTCATGCCCCCCCGGTCCCGTTTGACAGTCCGCTCACGAAAGCTGCCGGTACATGAAGGCAGGGAGCAATGGTGTTGAAACTTTGAGAGGAGGACGGTGGAGGTGTTTCCCAGCTCGGCCTGACATTGATCCCTCCTGAACTAGCCTGATGTGCACGGCAGACGGGAGGACTGTCTGGGATAGTTACTGGATGTCGAAGGGGAATACAATGACACAGAAATCCACCTGATTCTCCCTCTCGGTTTCTTTAACGATGTAAAGACACGCGACTCCAAACATGGGGATGTTTTATTAGTTCCTCGCTGTTGTGTGGACACTGGAGGAAGAATCACAGCACAGATTGGTGGCATGTTTTAGTGTCGTGAGTGTGTGTTTGGCTGAGAGACTGTGGTCTATCTGCATCAACCTGAAGACCCAAAGTCTCTCTGTTTCTCCGTGTCATCTGCGGATTGTATGAAGAGGTGTGTGTGTGTGTGTGTGTTGCCTAGCAATGATTTAAATTGCAGAGTATCCAGCGCAGCCTCAGTGGCTTCATCGTGAACTATCAGTACTATTTTTAAAGTTGTATCCCGAACACTAACAACACAAAATCAGACTGCAGATAAAACAATATCAAAGAGAAATTACAAATTAATAGAAAAGACAGTTCAAATAGTTAATCCCTACCACACACACACACTGTTGAAGGGAGGGTTGGTTCCTTTATAATCCTAGGTGTGTGCGGCATTCACCGTCACGCTCACTGTCACAGACAGTTTGAAGATATCCAGCTATTCTAGGCAACACCTGACAGAGCAACACACAAACAACCTGACCGCTGATGCAGAGGATCTTTGAAAATAATGAGAATGCTGCACGTTCAGTTCATTGAGGTCCAACATGGGATGATAGATGCAAGACACTTTACACTAAATTGTTCCTGTAGCTGTTCCTGTGGTGTGTGAATGTTAGTTCGGCCTGATGGGTAGGTGGCACCTTGCATAGTAGTCCCTGACATCAGTGTGTGAATGGGTGTGAATGGGTGAATGATGACGTGTACTGTTAAAGAGCTTTGAGTGGTCGAAAGATTAGAAAAGAGAAATCCCCCGAAATGCTACAAAATGGACCTTTAATGAACAAACTCTGATAGTTCTTATCACCAGCATTCCGTGGCACTTATTTTAATAAACAAGGTCTATTCGTTCATTTTGAGGCTTTTAATGCACCCTGGCACCTTATTTACATAAAAGTATAGTATGTTCAGTATCTCTGATGTAAAGCACTGGGGTGTTTTAGCAGCTGTTGGGAGGTAGGTCATAATATCTACAGTTGAAAGTCTTACAGCTATGGGAGGGTGATGGAGGCAACAGTGAAAATATTCTAGTGAACACTAACGGATATAGACTTCTTTAGGTTTCTAAACTACGTCCACAGCAGTACATTACTTTGCTCCTGTGCTGGTAAACTGTATGTTTCTCCAAACTCCATCTACTGTAGTTGAACACTTAGAGAAGAACCTCATGCAACTAACCTTGAAAACATCACAACCATCCCTTTCACTTTTGTCATGTGTAAACTGCAGCCTATATCACATATTCTTGAATTCTCCAAGTCAAAGACCCACCAATGCTCTCCCTCAGACTGTTCTTATACCGAGTATTTCCATCAGCATCATAAGCACATGAGCATGAATCAGAACGGATAGCAGCTCAGCCGTTAGGGACAGGAGCTTGTGGCTTTAAGGTTGCCAGTTCCAGCTTGGCTAATGTGGAAAATCTCAGCTCTGAGTGAGAAATGTGTGATATTGTTAAGATAACACGCTTGTTTAAGAACAGTGAAGAACAGTAAATAAAGTTTACAATTGAAGTTTAAAGAAACAATATAAAGGAGATTTAAAACAACATATCCAACCCCTCTCCCTCCCGTGCGTGAAATACAGCTGCTTGGTCAGTCCTCCTATCGGCGTCTGACAGCGACGCAAGGAAGCCTCAAGTGAGTGTCAGCCACACACAGGGCGTCCAACTAACTTCAATGTAAACACACCAGTTAAACTAACACAGGACTTGGGAAAGAGGCTTTTTCAAATTTAGGGAAAAAAAGAAGCAAATGCATCTTGTTGTTTAGTGCATCCCATATGAATGAAAGGCAGCAACTTCCCAAAATCAACTGCTCACGGTTTCCTTCTTTTTTGTAGTGCATTCACTCTGTCTGCTGACACTGAGATTTCTATAAAAGGAAGGTTATTTCAATGTTCCTGTTTTCCTATCTCTTCCAAGGCAGAGACTGTTTGGAACAGAACTGTCCCTCTCAAACGGCGTGAAGCCTCATAAATCTGGCTGAATGCACAATCAACCTCATTTATCTCCTCGTCATCAGCGTAACTTAAGTGGATATGTATAAAGGCTTCAGGCCAAGTGTGACTGCACACAGAAGCTCAGAACATGTCTAAAACAAGGTGCCCCCCCTCCCTTAATTTCAATACGTCTCATAACATCTGCAGATCCTCTGCACAATCTATCTCAATACATATACTGTATATATATATATATATATAGTGTATATATATATATGTATATATGTATATATGTATATATATATACGTGTATATATATGTGTATGTATATATGTGTATATATGTGTATATATGTATATATGTATATGTGTATATATATGTGTATGTATATGTGTGTATATATATATATGTGTATATATGTATATGTGTATATATGTATATGTGTATATATGTATATGTATATATGTGTATATATGTATATATATATGTATGTATATAAATATATATAGGTATATATATATGTATATAAATATATATAGGTATATATATATGTGTATATATATGTGTGTGTATATATATGTGTATATATATATATATATGTATATATATATGTGTATATGTATATATATATGTGTGTATATAAATATATATAGGTATATATGTATGTGTATATATGTATGTGCATATATATATGTGTATATATGTATATGCATATATATATGTGTATATATGTATATGCATATATATGTGTATATATGTATATGCATATATATGTGTATATATGTATATGCATATATATATGTATATATGTATATGCATATATATATGTATATATGTGTATATATGTATATGCATATATATATGTATATATGTATATGCATATATATATGTATATATGT